>NW_009213046.1:345-26114 GCF_000690835.1 Fulmarus glacialis | reverse complement strand
AGGGTCTCACTTAGGACACCATTTATAGGGTCGCAAGATGATTCACTTTAGTCATCTGTAAATTTCCATCCTGGCCACAGTCCGAGGCGGTAGTGACTAAAATTCTGAAGGTTTCGGTGTTGTTACAACTGAGCTACGACTCAGATAAGATGGCGCCTGGGCCAGGCAGTGGGAGTGCGTTCCCAGCCTCAGCCATGCAGGGTTTCTGATATGGGCAAGGAGCACTCAACTGTCAGACTCGGCGCACCAAGGCCGAGGTTTCATGGGAATTTCTGAGATCTATGAGTGGCCCAGGAGAAGGGGGGGGAATGCACCACCGCCCCACATCTGCATCTCCTCTCCCCTCAGCACTCTGCCCAAGTACAGGTTTCCTATGCTAATGCAGTGTCTGCACCAAGTCACCCCCCCTTCTGTTCTTCCTCAGAAGTAAGGACCCAGAGCAGCTTCTGGTGCGTTTCTGAACTGCCAAAATCCTGATGTCTCTGACGCAGACTCCTCTTGTCTTCCCTAGTCAGGGGATTTGACTTTTGTAAAGTAGTTGCTACGAAAATGCTTACTGATAGTTACCCACGTCCTGCTGTCCTTCTGGTGTTTCTCCTTTATTTTGAGAAGGTTTGTCTGTAACGCTGTTGATCCAAAATTAAGGATATGATAAAGTGGATGATTCAAATGGCACTGAAAGCTTTATGCAGAGAGACTCAGTCAGGCCTTCATTAGCTTAGCTTAAATCATTTGACACTACTTTGATTCTAAGCAAGTTCACAGAGTATTTTTGGATATATTTTCCCACATATGTCGATCGAGGCAAGCCCTAAAAATATCATCAGTATACACAGCATGCCTTTAGGAAATGAGCTCTTCTAGGAATGAAGGATACTCCTAGAGAGCTGAAAGGCTATGGGCATGAACCAGCAAATGGGGGTGACGTGAGGGTGGCAATGGGCAACCACAGCCTTTCCCCCTCCTTCAGAGAAGCCTGCCCCTGAGCTGGCAGAGGCTCAGGCTCAAAAAGAGAAGGTGATGGTAAATTAAAAACTCTAGAACATGGCCTGTGACAAACACCAATTTCACTTTCTGAGCGCCAAACATCTGCTTGTGTTACTATTTGACAATCCAGATATTGCTCCTTTTCTCAGTTTCCCCAGGTGTAAAATGGGGTAAAATATACTGGTCTTCTTTAGAAAGTGTTTTGATGCCAGGCACTAGAGAAGTTCCAAGAGTTCATTATCACCATCCTGTTAATGTTACCGCTGTTATCATTCCGTGGTTTGCTTTTCTGGAGTAATGACCCATTAATATTGTTCTGTTGACTGTACAGATGATCTTTCAAAGCAGCAGTCAAATGTGCCATTAAGAGCTCCAGACAACTTACTAATTTATAAGCAGATGCAACCAGTAATAAATAGGAGATTAAAATGAAGTAATGGTCGAGCAAGTTTTTACATAAAGAGCTTCAATCTCAGCTTGCTGTCTCCCCAACCGTCAGTACCTCTGCATGCACCAAGACATAGGTCTGCAGATAAGGAAGCGGCTTCTGTTTCCCTCGTTGTGCATCCACCGCTTTTGCAAACCTTCAATCTGTGTTTAAAAAAAAAATCCCCTGAACAAGCCCCTGTTCATTCATCCTGGAGACATTGCTGAGAAGTTGGCCAACTGATATGTGCAGGTTTTTCATGTGGCGCAGCTTTGCTGGAGCTACTGTAACTCCTGAGACTGCTTCCTAGGGACCCCGAGGAATTAGCACAGCTCTTGTCTTCTAGGCTGTTACATGCAAGACCAAGTATGTTTGAGGAGTGATGTCAAAATAGCTAATACAGATGCTGTGTTTCTGTTTTAAGAAACGCTGTGATATACTTTACCTCCCGGTAGGGAGAGTTTGATAGTAACCCTCCCTGCCCAGACACTGCTGAATGTTTCATTAGCTGAGAAATGCAAAGTCGGCTTTTCCAGCAGAGACTGCAGAGGTGATGGGGGTCTGTGATGTGGGACAACATTTATTCTGTCTCAGCACAAAAGCTCAGCCAAAAACCTTCACCCAAAAAGCCCAACTAAAAAAACCTAACCCAAACAAAGTGGCAATTACAGAAAACCAAAAGAAAGAAAAAAATATACTGTTAATTTATGGAACACATTGTCATTTTATATTTAGCAGACTAAATATACATTTATACCAATAAAAAGAACAGCACAATTCAAAGTATCATAATTCCTTGGCTTTTATTTACTTTCTTAAGTGAAGAGGCAGAGGCACAGCAATTAGTGGTATCTCTTGCCATATCTGAAACAGAAAGGGATACAAAAGATAGATCAACCTGTTATGAGCTCCTCTGAAAAAGGAGGGATTTCAAAAAATAAATTCCCAATGGAAATTTCTCTTTGATTTTTGTTACGCTAACCATAATGGCCGCCCAGTTTCCAGTCCCAGGAAACTGAAGCCCCACTGTCCTGCGTGGTGTTCGGTGTACCTGGTGCTCTGCGGAAAGGACGGGTTTAATTTCAAGTGCCAGATAGGCAGAATCATCAGTATTTTCTTTCTCTCTTTTTTGTTTGTAAACTTCAGAAGTCCTAGAGCGAATGTGCTGCTTTGCCTTCCTTGTCCCCTGCTGACTTCATTCCGCTGATCAAAGCTAAAATAAGAAGGCCTGGTTTGTTTAATAGAGAGGGTCTTACACAGTCACGCCTCTTTGTTTGCCGACATAATTGAGGAGAAGACAGCTTTGGGAATAGCGCTTCTTAATTGCTCTCACAGATGCTGCAAGGCACTCGGTGTAGGGTTGGGCTAAATTGGGCCTATTGTGGATTTTTGAAAAGCCTTGGTAACCGAAGAGTCAAAAAAACCCCCAAGCCCTTATGTAACCAGCAAAGTAACCTTCATCTCAGCATCGGCGTTTCTCTGCATAAAACTTCCTCCCAATGAACCGGGGAAATGGTGCGGCAGAGGCTTTGCTGCCCCATCCCCACGGACCTCCGGCGGGCACGGAGAAAGAAGGGGTGGAATTGAACATCTGGGTGTAACTTCTCGTCTATTAAAAAGTTCAGCCTTTTAATAAAGCATATGTATGGGGTAAAAGCTTCCTTCCTAATAAGTACCGGAATGCGGAAATCACTATTTCTCAAAGGAAGGCCAGGCTGTAACCCTCTTGATTTTGAATCAAAGGTTGGCTGTGACTCCTCAATCCTTCGCAGTCCAGAAGAAGTCGGCAGAGCTGCTAATTAGAGCACTGGTTGCCTTTTTTTGGTTTGAAACCCTGAAATAAAGGGCAGGTCTGCTCTGTACATTGTGACAATGAAGAGACCTCAGATTCCTGGCTAAGGTTTTTAGATGAAAAAAATGGAGAAGGGCTTCCCGGGGACAGATTCCCCCGGCCACGGAGCAGACGAGCCCTCACCGACCAGGGACGACGCTGAGCGCGGTATTGTCCTTGCCCTGTGGGACTGCAGGCTAGAGCCTGGGAACTGGACTCTATTTTAATGATGCTATTAGTGAATTCTCGGATTGAACCTCTCCCTCTTCTAGAAACGGGTTTTAGTTCTGCAAAATGATTCTATTTTCCAGTATTTAATAGGTAGGACTCAAACATAGTATTGATAAGTATTCCTACACTGGGGGGAGAGGGAGATATTTTATGTGACAATGGGTACAAAAGCCTCATTCTTTTCCTGTTATATTCATTACAGTTTCTTTTGTTTACAAGAGTGTCTTACTCCATCAGAGGTATGGCAAATTGTCTCCTAAAGGAAGCAATAAGTTCACTAGACATACACCTAAACCTTGACAATTATTGTCTTTTGCTATATGTTTTTTAAAGCCTTGAATAGCATTAATCACACAGCTGAGGAAAAGCATATGACCTTCTCTGTATCAATCTTAGAAAGATCTCATGTATTAAGAAGCTGTCTGCCAACATGAGAACTGCAGATTACTGAGCAACTTCACAAGTCCCCGTGGTAAAAATGAGAGTTAGAGAGTCAGGAAATAAGCATCTCTGACAAGCCGTGGGAGCCCTGATTTAGGGGGGTACAAGTACACACCTGAAGTTAAATACATGGTTTCCCTGAGACTGCTCACAGCTTGGTTCTCTGTGCTTGCTTTAGGGCCCCACAAAGATAAAATACTTGCAAGCAAATGCATGAACACATCCTTCTCTCAGCCTTATCTTCTTCTGAAGCTGCTTCAAAGCTTATCTTTCCTAGAAGTACGCCACAAATATCCTGGCTGGGTGGCAGAAGACATTCATAGTGCAAGACTGGTTAAGAATTGCAGGTTGCTTGCTATTTTTGTCCTTAACGCAGTGCCCTAAACCCACTTCTTGCATTGCTGCTTGGTGGAAGCACCGGGGACTACCGGTGTATATTAATTTATTTTACAAAAAAAGAGAAAAAGATACCACTGACAATACTACAATAAATAACGCAAACATTTAACATTTGGCACATCCTTGAGCGCCTTTCTGCAGTAGATTGAAAAACCTGACCAGTATTCAAATTATAATAAGAAACAATTATAGTTCAAATTTAAAGGAAACAGTTGGCTTTTTGAAACTTTGTCTTGCTAGAACTTATCAAACATACAGCTTCAAAAAGAGAATAAGATGGAAGATTGGGAGGGGATGTTTTTTCCCCAGACTTTCTCCTTTATTTTGCTAGAAATGACAGCTGAGAATAAATGGTGGCTCTCCTCAAACCTGAAAGGATGAGAGACGTTTTAACAAGGAGAATTTTCTCCCAGACTTTTGCATGTATGCCAGCAATAGGAAAGAGTTAACAAGACAATAATGGGATGACTCCTCTGTTATGTCATTACCCTTCAGGACTTAAAAGCCCTGACACAGTTTAAAAGTATTTTCTCATGAAAAAAAAGCTGTTTGGAAAAAAAACCCAAAATCAGATTTAAACTTTGTTTTTTTGGCAACAGTGCAGAAGTCTCCCTTTTTCTATTTTGGAGGCTTTCCAAAAGTTTTTTAAATGGGCCTTCAAAATAGCCTTCACTTTTACAGATATTTTAGCTATTTAGCTACAGTAATTGGGAGCAGGGAACCAACATTCAGTGTGGCTGCTTCTCTTCAGTTGCCCAGCAATCTATTTTTGGTTCAGTGTTGTAGAGCATCATTATCGATGATCTAGAAGAAAATATCCAAATACTAATGACAAAAATTACAGATGACAGAAAAATGAGCAGATTAATAAATAATAAATCAGTGCTTCAGAGTGATCTGGATCCAATGAGCAACCAGACTCATTTGAACGACACAGAAAATATAAGGTCCAGGAACCAAGAAAATAGGTCAGGCTTACTGGCTAAGGGGACTGTATTTTTGAAATGATAAACACCTCAATGTGAGCTGGCTGCAGTGGCTGAGAAATTAAATAGGAACCTTGAACATGTGAACTGGGGAAGAATGAGTTCATGAAGCTATTACTACTATATAGAGAAATAAAGACAGACCATTTTTGCGATGCTATATGACAAATTTAGAAATGCTTCTGAAAAAAAATATTACAAGAATGGTTTGAGTTCTAGAAGTCCTGGCTTATAGACTAAAAGTGGCTCCATCTCATTAGCTTCTCCAAGAGGAGTTGGGAGGGGTCTTACAATTGCTGACACTGAGGAAGTCTTCTGGCAGCAGAGGACCCTTGGATGTCATGGAGAACATCACAGCATGATCCGACTGGAGTGAGAAACACTCAGAATAGAAAAAAGGCAAATGGTTTTAGTAATCAACACTGGAACAGCTTACCACAGACCATGGTGGATTTCCAACATTAAATACATTTTTTAAATGGGTTTGGGCATCTTTCTAAAAAACATGATAGCGTTCAGCCTGAAGTTGCGGGGTCTTCAGTACGGTCACTGCCTGGGGGCTCCTCTGCCCCCCTCTGAACATCTGGAGCTCTTGGCTCATACTGTAGATGCCCAGTGTCTCTCTCAGGCTACTCCTGCCCACGAGCCAAGAGAAGGAAGCACATTTGTGGGTTTGTTCAGCCTGGGGAAGAGAAGGCAAAGCAGGGGGAGACCCAACTGCTGCCTTCAGGTGGGGGGAGCCTCCAGGGCCAGGCTGTACCCACCAGCTCTGCACCGCACCTGCAGCAAGTGGGGAGCAGATACCAGGCATTGCCTGGCTGTGGCCATCCTGCCTGCTGCCTCCCGCCATCTGGAAGCGCTTGACTGCATTCTTTTAGGCTAATGTAAAGCACTTTACATTAGGCAATCAGCGATGGCAAACAGATAAGTCCTTCCCTTTTGCAGTGGAGAGAGACTATTAGAAATACTCCTTTTGGAAAAAAGTGCCCTTTCAGAAATGTGCTTTGGATTTAGGGACTCTGCACAGTCCTTCATCTGTCAGCTTCCTCCTGCGTTCCTCATATTTGATGGTTCACTGCTTTTAGATTTGTTTCTACCTGGCTATCCGTTCCTGTTCTCCTGTGACTAATATTTAGTTGTACAGTACCACTGAGAGCCTCTGCAAGGTGGTAGCACAGCATATATGGGACCCAGAGGAATTCTGAAACGACCCTTTTAAAAAACAACAGCATAAAATAAATTAGAAAAAGGAAGCAGCTTTTGGGAAGACTTGATGCTTAGACCAGCGGCCGCAGCCAGAAAAAGTTAACTGTTTCAGAATGCCCCACCTGAAGTCGATGGGGAAAGTCTCCTTGAGTCACAATATTTGCTCGGGTACCAGCCTCCCATCCCTCCTCCTGCCCTCCAGCCCTTGTTTCATCTTCAAAACTAGAGCGTTATGGTTGCATGTTTTAAAATTACTGGTAACCTGCTGCTCGCTGGTCAGGCACATGGTCAGAAGCTGCAGCTGCCTGATGTTTGCGGCTGCTCTGGAGCTGACTGAGCAAACAGCAGAAGCACGTCATATGCAGAAGAGAGTGGCCAAACCCTATGTCCTTCTGGGGTCAGCTAAGGGATAAAGATAATGAATGATTCACCATTAAACAGAATTAAAGCTCCCATACTGTGATTTTAATATATGGCCAGAAACATAGCAGACAGATCCAGCCAAGCGCCGTCTGTCTCTCTCTTTCTCCTCTCTCTTCCCCTGATGTGCCCCCAGAGAAGCAGAGGCCCTTTGGGGTGCGGTGGTTACTACATGAGTAATCCGATGATGAATGTTGCTTTTACAAGTAAGCCTCGCGTCTAGTCGTAGCATGTACCAGAGGTGGCATGAGGGGGATAGGAGGCTCTGCCACATAGAATAAATTATTTGGGACTGAAATTTAGTGTCTAATATGTTTGTAAAGAGTCTAGTGAGTGTCTGGGTACTCCCTGGGCAGAGTAATGATTGCACTTTTGCTTTTCTTTTTATATTTATAATCCAGAACACCTAGCCCTTGAGTAAGGATAAACTGCACTTCCATCATATTTCCATTTGGGTTATGAATATTTCACACACCTGCAGTCTCAAAAGCACATAATTGCAAAACCACACTCAGACAGGGACTGAATAAACACTGTTGCTGATTCTTAATGAGCCATTAATCAGATGTTTAACTACAGGTAATTCCCTTGAGTCCTGGTGTCCCAAGAAAAATCTGTATTCCCTCTAAGTCATAGAGAAGCAGATGACTTATGAACAGGAAATTGCGAGCTGCAGACTGAATGAACATTGCCTTCCCATGGCAACTCCTAATGGTGAAAGGTAAAAATTTTTAATTTCATTTGGGAATCTAAGTCTCACTGCCATGAGCCGTGGGCTCCAAAGTCATATAAGGACTTTGTAGGGGATAAAGACTTTGGTTTCATTTGTTTTGGCAAGAGCTGGGAAGATGCTCTGATTGCCTCCTGTCAGTCAGCATTACCTGCTCTTCATGGATGGGAGCAAGACTGTGATTCTTCACGCAGTGTGACATCCTCCTCTGGAATTCGCTATCAAAGGAGGGGGTGTATTCCAGCTGCATTTTAACAAGGGATGGATAATTTTATGGCCACTGTTATTTGGAGCTTTGCATGGTAAATTAAGGATAATAAAATCATGTATTTCAGAGTGTACAACAAACTCCATAGAGGTTAGGAAGGAAATTTCTTCCACCAACAATATTGTATTGTTGCTTAGGTCAAGCTGGACTGAAATGGACATTTCTTTCACGGGAAAAATAACAATTTCCAAATTTTGTTTAATTCCAAATAAGCCCAGTGCTATATTTTGAGCATGAGACGATGTGCTGAAAAGTCTTTGTTCAGAAGCACTGCAGTCTTCCACTAGAACAGATCAATGTGTTCGAGTTTAAAAAAAGAAAAAGAAATTTTCTTTTCTAAACTTGTGTCAAAATGTGGCTGGTTTCATTCCCAATTTTGCTGGCACTAAAATGTCATATTGTGCTAAGACGGCTAGGTCAGTTACTGATGTTCATGACAGATCTGCTGTAAACAGCATTTCATAAAGGACACAACGGTTTTAAGAGCTTATCCTGTTCTCTTCGTAAAGCAGTCACACATTTTCGTATTAGCCAACCGGTGAATGTAGTTGGTTTTCCTCTGAAGAGCATGCACACGGAGATGAAGCCAACCTACACATGTTAGATATTAGAAGAGCTCCAGGTTATTAACTATGGAGAACAAAAGGTTTTAGACGATCTCTCCATCTGTTTCTCCCTCCTGTGCCAGAGACACAGTGTAGCAGACCGTATCTTCACAGACATTTTCCAGGTGGAAAATGTGCATACAAGAAGCGTGTGCATCAGCTCCTATATCTCTTTCCCAAAGTATAAGCTCCTTCCATCACAGCTGAAGCAGCCATATCCCAACAGCAGACATCCATAAAGCTGACAGTTGGAGTCTCATTCAAGCTTTTACTCCCTAGATGTTATTTCCTCATAGGATGCTCAGTTTAGCAGGGTAGTTTTTAATAACTTATTAATTAAATACTCATTGACACTCCATGCCTGCCTTTTTTTTTGGCGTGGGGGGGACTGCTTGAGGGAAGAATGAAAGTGCTTGTACGTGCCTCCTTGCAGAGGGACCCTGTACAGCTGCACCCCTGCCTACGTTGCCCTCTTCCTCAGAGACCTCTGTAGAGACTGGGCTGGAGGAGGCAGTAGGAAGATTTCGGGCAGCCAGGCTAGTGTACAGCCGTGTCCCAAAGTGCTCACAGACCCATAAAGGAATAGATGGAGAGGATACACAGGTCCTCCTGCAAGTAAAGTCTGCTCAGCAGCCACCAGCGGAGCTGCCCTAGCGTGCATGTCCCACAAACGTGTGTGCTAACGAATGTCCGTCCATATGATACAAATAAGAAAAGTTCATTTACAAGGAAGGTGTTGTTCTTCATCCCCTCCCATGGGAAGTGTGGCTTGCTGTCAACAGATGCTAGACATGCTGCTGCTCCACAGCTGGGGGTGCTGCAGCAGAGTCGGTGGCTGTAATACATGGCAACTCCGACACACACTCGCAGGTGCAATCACCATCTTTATTTTCACTCTCGCCTGCTGTCTGGCACAGCTGACAGCAGCTTTCAGACCTGGCATCTGCCCCTTTGCTGAAGAAAGTGGTGAGAAACTTGCCCTACAGCTGGGGGAAGCGGTGGCAGATGTGGACTTTTGATCGCATACTGGTTCGCTTCTCTCCTGATCTCACCTGCTGCTGCCTGTGGCCACTGTGGTTACAACTGATGAGTGTGACACCTCATGGGCTAATGAAGTTTCTCATGGTTCTTGGGCTGGTGTCGTCCCCTCCTGCTGCAGATGAGGCATTTTTCTGGGTTGTGGAGCGTGGTATATGGTAATGGGAAGAGGACGTGGTAAAGGGGGCAGATGACACCAACTACCGAAAGAGGCACTACTGGTTCCAGACTTGCTTCTGTAGACAAAGGCTGGGCAAAACGCGCTCTGGGTTGGGCTGTTGTTCAGTAGGATCTGCATGGCCCTTTCATGTGCAAACAGGGGTGAGGTGCTCTGGAAAAAGCTAACGAGTAGGATGTAAAAGTCTTGTTAGGCCTTTCTCGATGAAACAGCACTTACAAACAAATGGGAGGATATATCATTCATCATTGCTGGTTTTACCTGCCAAAAGAGAGCTACAAGTTTTCTTTTTATATCCACAAATCTTGACGTTCACCATGATCTGTCTAGACGGTTTCTCTCTGAAAAAAAAGAAGTTTGAATCTAATAAATAATCCTCTGGAATATTTACAAAATCTATATAAATGCCAGCACCTCCTCTAAAGATATAATTCAGTGTCTTAAAATCAACATACGCACACTGGGTGACTGGTTGTGAATATTCTCCCTAAACTAAAAACCAGGCAGGCAAGCCAGCAGGTAGCTATGCAAATGGCTGAAGAGCAATGATCTGCCTTCATTGCAGGCTTAATTTATGAACTAGATTTATTAGATTTTTTTATTGAATGAATACTGCATATCCTACTTCTTCCTGTGTCAATAGCTGTGTCCAAGGGGAAGGCAAAACAATCAAGGGTAGATGACCCAAAGCCTACACCACTTTGCATGTGCGAATTAAATATTTGCAAGTATCAGTTTGAAACTGGTTCCACTTGCTGCTTTGTACCCAGTAGCAGGTGATCCTGGAAGAAAAGAGACCGAAGTGGGCACTGCAGTTGAGAGTGAAACCCTCTCCCAGGGCATCCACGGCTGAGCTTGGCGTTGCTCTCTGCCACACGGCAGGTCAGCCACGCTCCTGCTGCCTCCCCCGTCGTGGCCCTACCCAACACCCCTTCTTCTTCACTGCCTCCCAGGGAGCGGGCGCGGAGACACAGCACACAAAACCGAGCGCTAGGGACTGGAATGGTGCTCCTGGCAACGGTGTGAGATCGTAGCAGAAATAAAAAAGAGCAGGCAAAAATGACATCGTGCACAAGATGTCTTGAGCTTCAAATTATTGGCCCCTGCTGTATCCTGGGTGCTGCCAGTAACTTTTTCAGACCTGTTCGGAGGACATAACTAAGCGTCCTTCACCTGTAACTCTGCAGTCCCATAAAAAGATCCTCTTCTTGGAGACTCTGATTGCACATAATTATTTTTTCCCTTCTAAATTGCAGGTTAGGGATTCCCCCAGCTACTGCACCTGAGAATTGAGGAGAATGATGTAAATTCTAATATCAAATTACAGACAAGTGATAAGACCTAAAACCACCTTAATGTATAATGAGTATAATGTTTAACACATACCCAAGAAATGTGCTTAGCACTGTTAGATCAAACATAATAAAATTAAGTTATGGACTACTGAAATCACAGCAATTCAGCATCTTGTCATTGCAACACAGAACAAGAGAAATTGATATTTTAGCCCTGATTTTGAAAGCATCTCCAAAGCTCTATCATTATTGAGGCTTTTTGCCTGCATGCTTTTTTTGGACATCTGTTTATTTTTTCCCCAAAACACAGATGTTTGCCCTGTATTGTATTCATATGAACAGACCAGCCTGATAAGAATTCAGCTGCTTTGTGCATGCAAGTACAACCATTCTGCATATAACGAAAGGAAAAACCAGCCCCATAACTGAGGAAAATGTCAGTCGAAGTATCCAAAAAAAAAAAAAAGAAGAATGTGAGTGAACATGCATTCAGTGATAGACACCTGATCTCGGAGATTTTGGCCCTTTAGCGTAAGAGTCATGTGGGAACAGTTTTCAGTTTTGACATTGTGTTGGACTCATCAGAGATGTCCCATCTTTGCAAGGAGGGAAAGTTGGTGTCTGGCTCAGCAGGCAGCACAGTGAAGCAGCAGAGACTCAAGGAAGTCTGATATGTCTTCCTTACAGTACAGCCATTTGGGATTTCAATGTATAAGGCTTTTTGTTGGTCATATGTTGCCTTTTCCCTCAAATGCCTCTGTGCCACATTTGCTCTTGTTGATCCTTTTTGGGTCCAGCACCAGATGATACTCATTTACCTTAAATTTCAAGGGTGTTCTCAGAGGTGCAGATACTCAATACTTGAGGAATACTCATGAAGGGGAATAGATGATAGCGTAGGCTGCGGCGTGCACACAACAGGGTGAAGCAAGGCAAAAGTTTGGGCTACATGTAGCATGGGGCTTTAAGCAGTGGAGTTTAATTTTGAACTAGTTTTAAAATAATGGAATTTGATTTTCCATGCTCCTAATTCCGCCTAAGTGAACAACAGAATCAAATTCCTTTAGACCAGGCACACTGCAACCCCAAATATTTAAATAGAGTTGGAGTGTCACCGAGGGCTGAGCCTGCCTATGTAAATAAGCTCCAGCAATCCTCAGATGCTCACAAAGGCAAACTCTTACGTTGGCATCGCTTACACCGGCACAGAAGAGAATAGAATCAAGGCCTTTGTGTTTGGTAATTTTGACACACTAATGTATTCAGCTCTCCATTACCTAAGCATCAAAGCAATTAAGCATAGGTTTTCTGCAGTGCATCTTAATTGTGCAGTCTTTATTGCAGATGACAGGTGATCAAGCTCACATGGCAATGCGCAGCACAAGACAGGGATGTGCGTCCCCTGCCCAGCCATGGCCTCTCGGTTCAGAGCTCTGCTTCCTTGCAGAGACAGTGGTTGCTGCTTAGGGACATGGACCCTTGACCTGTTTCCCATTCAGTGTCTTTGATCTCATTATTGGTACTGTTTGACCTTGAAACACCCTTTATTTTTTATTTTTAAGTAGATTAGGAAGAAAGCTTCTTGGAGGGCTTAGAAGACTGTATGCTAAAGATGATTTCTGCAACCTGATATGGATTACCATAGTTACTCTGCCTGAGCATGGCAGCTTTCCAACTCCTCTGCCAGGAATGATCTAAAAGCTTTTCTTTTATTGTGTCTTGAGGTGAGAGTCTGGCTTTAAAAAGCTTTCAGAATTCTAAATCTTTCCTCCAGTTTGTTGGCAGGGGGAGTCCAGCACCGCTGCATCTGATGTCCGATATCACTGACAACCTACAAACTATGCGTTCGGGATCTCTGATTGTGCATGTCCAATCACTGAGTTAATTGAGAACATAGAGAGCTGCAGCTCGTGGCATCCCGATTATCTCTCTGATCTCTTATTCCTCCGGTCTCTTTCCAGGCATATTGTTTAGGGCTCATGACACTCTCCCTTCTTCGTGGAACGTGTGCATTTGCTAGGCCAGATCTGTAGTTAGCAAGAGCAGCAGAATGTAAAGGGCAGTCTCTGGAGTCTTGTTATCTTCTTATGCACAGTAATAGCACAGTTTGCATGCCATTCATGATTTTTATTTAATAGAGTTTCCTGGTGTGTATTTTAGGATTCATTTAAAAATACATCAGTGATGAGCAGGGTAGGAAGAAGAAACTGAGCCAAAAATTCTCTCTAAAAACAGACCAATAACTATCTTCTCCTGCCGGCAGCTGACATTTAGGAGTATTCTTGAATCACTTAAAGTGATTTTTAAAAATCACTTACAAAAAAAGGAGTCTGAGGGAGAGACTATTGGGTGGATTACCTGATGCCACCATGAGTTGGGTGAAGAAATCGAGTCCTAAGTTAATGTTGAATTAATGTTGATTAGTGTAAAACTGGAAATGGCAGACTGTGTGTGGAATATCTCAGCATCGCTTAGGGCACTTTTTTAATGATGAAAAATCCAGGTTACTTTATATAATGCAAATTTCTTCCCTGGGATTTTAACTGGGGCTTTGCAGTAGAGCTTGTCAGTGTGGTATGGACCACCACTCAGACCACACCTGGGGCAGGGAGCGTTTCTTCCATTTTATGTCTCTATTTGTCCGAGATCTGCCAGGAAGCCTGCAGCCGAGGTTGGGACAGACCTGTCTCTCCCAGTCTCAAATCAATTCTTTATCCATGAGACTATTCTTTATCCTGCCGTACTGTCTGGAAATGATAAATTATTGTTCTAGATAACAAATACTTTCTTCTTCTTCCTCCCCACTGCTTACCCCTTGTTCATAGTACTGTCCTTCCTAGCTTCAATAGTTGGGTTAAAGCCTGTGCAAAACCCAGGTCATAGTGAAATGTCAGCATGCAAAACCAGTCCAAAATGTCTGGATTGCTGATACAGACATGCTGCACATTCATCCATCTCCCTCCTGAAATCAATAAGCGCGCTCAGCTCCCTGTACGAGGGGTCCCAGCAGAGCCTTCGCTGTAAGTTTTCTGCTCCCATCTTTGGTTTTGGCCTTAGGAGGTCCTTAGGAGCTGACGGCAAGGCCGCCGAGGCTGTTTACCGCAGGGAACACCAGAGCTGGTTCAGCCATTTACGATCAGGTCCACCGAGCCCAGCACAGAAGACATTTAAAATGCCATGAATATTTAAAACAAACAAAAATCAAGACCTCAACCATCCTACGTTTCCAAATCATGAGAGCTGTGACGAAATGCAGACACAGGCAGTTTACTTAATTAAAATTAAGCCGCCTTTTCCATTTCTCTTCTTTTCCTTTTCCAGCAGCACCCCATTTAATGCCTGTGGCAAGATTCATCACCTGGAGGCTGGTTTTTTACAAGATTTGACCAAGATCACTCAGGAGTCAATATTTTGCCAAAAGCTAAGTGATAAGTATAATGGCTTGCATATAATTACTCCTTTTCTTTTATGCCTTCTTTTTTTTTCCCTTCCTCTTTTCCTTGGGGTTTTGAGTTACTGACAGCAGAGCAAATGAGGTATGCTCGTGAAGTTTGAAGGCTTCAGTTTTGTACCTTGCTTTGCTCTCTGCCTCAGCTTCATTTTGCACGATTTCTGAATAACAGCAGGAGCACTGAGAAGCCATTGCGTCTTTATGTGCAAAACATACAGCTCTCCGCTGAATTCCTTGAGGTTTCGTTATTATTTGATGAGGTAGGCAACAGTGGTTCTGGCAGGACAAAATGAACTTGTTTAAAGGAGTAAGGTGGAGAATAGGCAAAGGGAATGAAGTTCGCAGATACCTGTAGGCTCCTTTGTCTGAACAAAGAGAGGTGGATTTTGGTACAAAGATATTTTTGTCTTTGTGGATGGACCTTATGTAGAAACTAGGCATAAAAATCCTCTCGGCAGCTGGATCCCTTCCTAAATGCGTCCATCCTTCAGCTCATAAAATTAGGGCTCTATCTTTGTACTAATGTAGTTAAAGAGCAGATACATCTGGAGCCCTAAATCACAAGATCATGTGCAACAAGGGCTGTGTGCTGGCAGGTGCATGCAGAAATGCCACAAGTCACATTTTTTCCCTTTTGATAAAGTTGTTTCTGAGCTTTTGCAAAGAATTATACTGAAGATTTTGGGGTTTGTTTGTCTGTTTACCTTAGAAGTGCTGGTGACGCACTGTAAGCAGGGCAGATGTGAAGGGGTACTGAGAGGAAGAGGGTACTGTGCCCCTGCGTTAGGCATCTGGTCCCATCCAAGCCCAGTTTACCTGTGACAGCTTCCAAAAGAGAGCAAATCCAGTCCAGTCCCCCTGGAAGTAAAGAGCTGCCTCGTGAATGAGCTAATGCTCACTGGTCATATGAAACGTGTCTGTATCAATTTTAGAGAGGAGGTTGTTATGAGGAAGTATTTTCTAAGACTCAAGCAGGCTAGTTAGTCCATAATCATTTGGGGTTAAATAATTCAAAAGCTGATGCAAAAGTAAATTAGTAAGTAGTCTAAACTACATGGTTTTATGACAAACTTTATCAAAGAAACGTAATTTTCACTCTCTGATTATACTACATGTCTGGTTGACAAAAACGGTTGTATAAATTTCGTGCATTTAGACTTCTGTAAGGTGTTTGACTTGGCACTGAATAGTGTGCTGATTAAACATTAGCACTATTCGGTAACATTAGAATAAACATTAAATGGATCGACAGAGCTCAACGAGTAGCTGTCGATGGAGAATCAGGACTGAATGGATCTGTGGTTTCTGGGGCACATTAGGATTAAGTATAAGTACCAAAGCTCTCCATTGTTTCTATCAATGGTCTGTAGGAAAACACAAGATGAAAAATTTTTGCAAAGCACAAAGATCAAGAGAGCAATACGCAGTGAAGAGGAAAGGAGACTGGCACTGGGGAAGCTGAATCTTTTGGTGAAAGGGACGAGGAATCCATCAAACTACATGTTGGTCTGTGCCCTGCATGCAGGAGCGCAGGTAGCATTCATGGGATGAAGGGAGCAGTGCTCCGAAAAGCCTCTGTGCATTGATCCCACTGTGATGACCTGGCAAAAGGAATTTATGTGGCCTTTAAATATATAAACAAGGGAGTAGTGAATAACAAGAAAAGAGGTAATTTTACTTTTATGTGCAGCATCGCTAAAACCAGGTCTCAAATAGCAAAATACTGTGTTGAAACTTTGAAAGGATACGGAAAAGTTGGAGAATGTGTAGGAAAGAATGGCTAAAATTATTTGAGGGTCTGAGGAAACGTTTTACAATAGGAGGCCCGAAAGGCTCAGTGTGTTTCTTTGACCAAAAAAAGGTCTGATTTTTTTGTGCATCTGGGAAGAAAATACTCTGTCCTGAAAGGAGAGAAAAGTGAAAGAAGAGCCCGTATCTGAAAGCTGAACTAGATATCATTAAATGAGGTGTGGGGTTTTTTTGTTTGTTTTTTTTTTAACTGGGAGGTGATTTTAGTCATTAGAGCAAATTATCAAGAGAAAAAAAGAGGATTCTCTGCTTTCTGATGGCGCCAGAGTAAGACTTGCTGCTTTTTTCCACTATTGACTTTCTTGGGACTTATAGCTGTGTTCGGTTAGAAATAGCTGGGTAAAATACAATGGTTTGTTATAAGGTCAAACGAAGATCTAATGAGTCTTCCTGGCCTTCAACTTGATGAAACTATAATTGCATATGAACACACTGATATTAAAAATGATCTTACCTGTTTTTGAAAGGAAAAACCCTACCAGTGTTATTAGCTTCCTCATGTGCGACAGTTGTTGCTCATACATTTTTAATGTTTTAACCTGGAAAGCTCATTGACATTTTGTTTTGAAACACACGGTGCCGCTCAGCAATGGAGTACGTTTGTTCCCGTAGCCACACCATCTGGGGCCGGGAGAGTGATGGGGCTGCGCGGGCACGCTCTGCCCCGTCCGGTTGCAGAGGCTTGGCAAAGTTTCTTCAGATGCCTGAATTGCTGCGCTGCCATCCACACGGTTTGTGCTGAACTAACGTCGAGGTCATCTTGGGCTGCTCCGGCACAGCCGGGGCTCAGCACTCTGCGTGGGAGTGTGAGCAGCGACAGGCAAAGCTATGATAGAAGGAAGAGATTTATGATGCAAACCCAATTCCAGCACCAAACTTTAAAGATTTAGAGGCAAAAGGAATAACTATTAATGTCAAGGAGTGTTTCCCATTAGGGAGCAGTCGATGAATTTAGCACGGCTTGGCCCAGCCGTGTCTGCCCTCCTACCTGTGCTGTACTAGGGCTCTGCTTCTGACATTAAAGCAGTCACCTTGTGCTGAGTCTGTGCACAGCAGTGAACGTCTCCTCAGCTGTGAACCACCCTGAATATAACTGCTCTTTGTCAAAAATCCCCCATTTGCTTACAAATTCTGCAGTTTCTTGCTCCCAAAGCCTTGCCAGGTGGGGATTGCTGCCTTCTTGCAGTTGAGCTCCCCCCAGGCGCAGACCTAGCAAAGTTTGGGCTTAGATTGTCTCAGCTCTGGCCTCAGTGTAGGGTATTCTTTATAGATTTCCCCTCATACCGTTACCGTAATAACCTACCCATTTCTAGCAACTAAACCTCAAATGCATCCACATGTCACGTAGCTGGCAGTGACCTCACGGACCTCAGTTACTACAATTACAGGCAGCAGTCACAACGTGCTCCAAGACCAGTGCCTCTAAGTGGGACGGGGGGAGAGTTGCAGGGGAGCCTTTAAATTCCAAAGCGAAACTATAATTAGCTGTAATCGTACCCAGAGTAACTTCACTGCTATAATTCTCAGCAGGAAAACAATTACGTTGCAGCAGTATAACCAGACAGACATGCTGTAAATACAAAACATCCTTTGGAAATATATGCTCCATATTCTAAATACATTTAGAATTAAGGCAAACAATTCTTTTCTAATTGGGATTCAAGGCAGACATGCCGAGAGGTTTGGGTTTTTTTTTTTCCTTCTGCTTCTACTTTTTTGTTTAGCAGACATATGAAGGTGCTGTGTTACTTAACATGTTAACGGCACGCTCAGGCTATCATGGGAGGAATGGCAGGGGAGAACTGACCCTCGCGCTCGGTCTGTAACTCTCCCCGTTGCAGCTGGTTACTTCTGTCCTTCTGAGATGAAGGCGGGTGTGAAGAGGGGGTTTGGGTGGGTTTTTGGCACTGGAGAGGAGTGCAGGACTCCTGAAGCACAAAGCCGGAGCTTCTACTGCTGGTGCTTAAGAGAGGCGGCAGCTCTGTTGAGCTCAGAGGCTACAGCTGATTCAATACCCTCGGTGTGCTCTGGTCACTAGGGGGGAATCGAGGACCGCAGAGCGCGTGGGTCACTGACACGCTGCTTGCGAAAACTGCAAACGCTTCAGGGTCTGTCTGCCTGAAATCCTGCTGCTTCTGCTACAGCAGCTGGGTATAGAAGAGAAAGGACCCATGGCTTTCTTTTTCTATACCTTTATTTGCTGGAGAACACCCGGGGTTGATACTTGGGGCGTGTT
The DNA here is from genome assembly GCF_000690835.1 of Fulmarus glacialis. NCBI lineage: Eukaryota > Metazoa > Chordata > Aves > Procellariiformes > Procellariidae > Fulmarus > Fulmarus glacialis. The sequence continues at coordinate 7,576 of NW_009213046.1, read as the reverse complement.
GCAATCCTTTCCTTCCCCCCATACATTCAAGACTTTGCAGATGATCATGCTAAGTGGTAAGATGTTGCTTTGCCAGGGATGATTTTAAATTACTGAGCTTGAAATATGTTTCTGAACTCTGTTCAGAGAGCCTACAACATATGTAAATACAATTTTTTTAGGAGCTTCATTCTTCTTTTGAGAGGTTTTGTGCAGCACATGTTCCTAAGCTGCTTAAAGAAGGAAAATTTGGCCATTTGCTGCTGCCTAGTCCAGCCCCTCTTGGAGAAGGGGAACCAGGCAGGCTGGCAGATTTTCTTAGTTTCTACCATCCCCTGTCCAGTTCTGCAGGAAAAGGAGACTGGGGGCAGGGGAGGAAGAGGAGGGGGAAAAAGAAAGCAAAGCTGTAAAGAAATGTATTTGAAAATCTACAGAGTTCTCTGGGAACAGAGGTATCTTCTTTATATTTATTTAAAAATCATTCTCCTGCAATACATTCAATATGATGGTTTTATAAACCTACAGGAAGTTTTTCATTATCCTTTAAATACTGTAGGTGTTTTTCTATGGGGGTAAGATAGAGGTTTATGTGGTTATATCAGTCAGGGTATTGGCCTGATGTGTTGTAATGCCCAATGCTGATTCTGGCCATGACTGTTAAAGTTATTGTGAGATGTTTTAGCATTTCCTGTAAGCGTTTGCCCTATTTCCACTGGTCTCAGTGGCCATTTTACCATTGTCTTTAATAAGAGTGACTAAGTTGTAGAATTTAAGGACAGTAGGGTGAGCTGAGGTTAAGAAGAGTGAGTACCAGTATCCATCACAAGTGGAAGTACACAGTATTGCCCAAGGCAGAAGAGCAGGACAACGCCTTTCTTCAAAGACAGAAATAACCAAAATTTCACATTTTGGGGGGGGAACAGAGACAGAAAAGGAATAAAAGAGAGATCTTCCCGAGATCACAAAGCCAAGCTTAGCAGCTCTTTACTGCAGCTCTCAAAAGTTTAGAAGTGCAGCCTATAACAATGAAATGCATGGCTTGGGGGGGAGAGCTAAATCAGGCTCCTGGCACAGGCCAAAGGGTTGTTCTATATACGTGTTTGTCGCTGCAAGCAATGGCTGTGAAGCAAACCAAGGGAAATACGGCTGATGTTTAACAGCCACTGTACAACCACTAAGCTACTTCTGCCTCGTATCTGGAAGCTTATATGGGGAACATATGATAGGTTTCTCTTCTCCATGCTGGCGGGTTATAACCTGAGTTTCCCCTAGGTATGCCCCTTTTCTGTGCTTGTTCTTTCTTACTGTGTGTGAGTAGGAAAGATGGGTTCAGGATGGAGCTTTAGATTTATAATAATTGAATTTCCATTCATGTTTTCAGTGAAAGCACTAGTTTGCATGTACCGGAGCAGGAGCTTGCAAGAACACAGTCACTCTGTGCATGTATAAAAGTGCAGATATATGTATACACTCAGGTATGCATGCCACAAATATAAACAAGCATACTTCTGCTATACCTCTCTTAGAGCTTCTGGTCTGAAGAGAACATGAATTTTCCTGTGTATTTGTCTTCTTTATACTGATTTGATTTGCTTAGAGTAACAGGAAGACACAAACAACACATGGGGTATGGAGGAAAATAAGGACTTGCCTTTACGTTTTGCCTATATATATACCATTAGCTTCACACAAAACATGACTCACCAGCAGCAGGTGTCCTGCTGTTATGTTAGGCAGATTAGTAATGATAGGGAGGGGGCTGCTCTCCCTATATGGCATCCCCGAGGGAAGCTAAAAATAGTTCAGAGACTTCCAGCAAAGTAAAAGTATTCATGGGCTTTGAACGAAGTCTGCTTCTGAAGGTAAGAATTGGAACTGATCTGTTTAATCTGCCATTCCTTCTTTTTTTCTTTCTTTTTTTTTTCCTGTGTGAAGCTTGCCTTGGCAGTTGATCGGCAAATGTTATCTGGCACAAGGCTGGGAGTTTGGCATTATAAACAGTTGCTTTCCGTGTTTGTGGAAACAGGGTGAGGATCGACCAGTTAAAGGAAATCAGTGTAACAGAGAGCCTTCGCAGCTGAAGCAGAGACAACAGAGGAATGTGTCTTGGTTAGAAATAGTTGCCTTTCCTTTTTTTTTTTTTTTCTCTTTTTTTCCTCTCTCTCAGTTGTTAGAGAATCTGAATGGCATATGAGCAATCACAGCATGTGACTGTGTTCCGAGTAGCAGGCAAGCTATTGCTGGTAGTTACACCCACCATGATACAAGTCCAGTAAGCAAAGTTGTCTGCAAAGTTATTGTAGCAGCAGAATATGGAAAGAGAGGAACTGTTCGTATTTCCGAGACATGCAAATCAGAGTGCTATGTGCGCTCCATGGAAGTGTGGCAAAGGAGACTTTTCAGCCTTTCTGGTAAATGTCTGAATATCTATATACTCAGACACACTGTTAGGCAGACGCTGTTAGCCTAAAAGAAAAAATACTGTTTCAGAGGAAAACTGTGGAGGATAATTATATATATGTGTGTGTATCCGCGTGCATCCACATCTACAAGTATGCAGGGAGATCACAAGTTGCTGGACTGCAGAAAAGCCCCACAAGCCTTGCATTGAGCCACCACCTCCGTGGCTTTGTGCAACACAGAAATGGAGACGTACGGGCTGAGTCTCACTTCTGAAAAATGAGATACAAGGGCTGCTCGTTACACCAGAATAATCTCACAGGCTGTGATGGATTTCCTCTGATTTTTTGAGTGGCATCACCGATCTTGATAACAAGCGGCTTGTGCTTGTGGAAACCAGATAAAAATCGGACTGCCCCACACGGGGCATCTCTGAGGACGGTGGTGTTTGTCACACACCCGCGTGAGCACGTGGGCACCCTCCCGGCAAGCTGCCGTCTTGCCTTTGAAACCTCCCCTGACTCCGAGCCCTGGTGGATAAGGATTTTCTGTTCATCTCTCCTTCTTTGTCCTTGTTTAAGGGTGATTTTGGCAAATGAGTTCCAGAGGTGCGAGCGTGGCGGTGCTGCGGAGACAGTGCGACTGCGATCATCACGGGGCTCCCGCTGCCGGGGCTCCTGCAGTAGGTGTTGAGCGTGCCTTGGATACCTGGGCTGTCACTGGAATTAGTGCCGATTCCCAGCTGGGCCAGTAACTCCCTCAGCTGGTACGGGGGAAGGGGGAAGACCAGCAAACGGCAGAAGCAATCTAATTTTAGCTCCGTGATGTTGGGCCAGCTTCTGCTAACATCAGCGTCAATGGCAAAACCAACGTTAATTTGAGTGGGAAAAGGACTGAACCCAAATTAATATATGCTGGCCTGTGTAATTATCTTTATTGCTTGATAGGGAAGGAAGACCTCATTCACTCAATGCATTTCTATGGCTGCCTGGCTGCGCTCCAGTGATGCACCAGCTTCTGAGCAGACGGGCTGGGAGAGGGGGACGGGAGTGCTGTATCCATTTACGAGGGGCTGTAATTCACTGTCATCCCCAAATGATTAAATCCTGCTTATTTCAAACTGACAGGTAATGGAGTAACACCCACAAATATGGTGGGTAGGATTTAGCTCCAGGTGCTTATGGAAAAACTTTTTCCTATGGAGTCCAAAGTTTAAAATCCCCATCCCTGTGAATGGCCACAGAGAGAGCATGTAGGTTTTAGTCAGTGTTAAACGCTGCATATCTACAATGGTAAAAAGAGCAAAAATAGAAGAAAATTACTTAGAAGCACAAGAAGACAGAGCAGCTTTGTTAAGTGCTAGGGATGGACATCAACTAAAGAGAAATCCTATTTGGCAGCACAGAGAATCTGCTGGGGTTGGCAGTCTGAAACCAGCTCCACGATAATTGTTTTCTTCTCCAATAAACCAGTGTATTGATTAGGGTAAGCAGAAAGGATCAGTCCCGATGGAGCTCTGCAGGGCGTTTTACCACACTGCTTAGTTCATATGGTCACAGTTGATGCTCATGTGTTTTCCTCTGCTGAGCAAACTGGATATGACAGAAGACAATGTAATTTAGGGTTATTTCCTCTTTCTGAAAATGAATTGCTACATATGATTTCATATGCTCACACTTGCATATTTATGGAGAGTCCCTAAATCTAATTTCCATTGTGCCGGCTCCTGTTTAGCACAGACTTAATTTTGCAACTTTTAAATAAATTCTCTTGACAAAATAATATTGTGGCATATTGAAATAAAGCAGATATTTTAATAGAAGCATGCTGAATAATAAATTCTTCCTGAAAGTACACATCAGTGTTACCTTTGTGATAGCTAAATGACCAGTTAAAGTAAGCAACGTAGGCCCAAGGTGGCATGGAAATGTAGAGTTGTTCCTGACCCTTGCGTCGGCTCTCCAATGCTCTGGAATCTCCCTATTTGCTGTGAGAGGGTGCACAAATGATTTGCAATTGAGAGGACTCTCTAGCTTGCTTACTCCTCTTAATAATAATTCATGACAAGGCATGAAGATGCAAACCATGCCAGGCAAGCTCATAGGAAGGAGGCCATTACGGTGGATGCTGTCAGTAATCTTATTGCAAAGACTATAGCGATTCTTTGGGCTAGTCTTCTTTAGCTGGCCATCTGCTTTGCATTCCCTGGTGGTACTTCAGTTTGGATCTCCGGTTTGTTTGTCATTTCAGCCTCCCACTTTATTATTTCCAGAGCCAAGTGAACCGCTGCCAACGCCAATGCAATAAGATTGCATTGTGAGCTTTGCGACGTGGTATACTTTTTTTTTATCTTGAAGCCTCAGCTCCTGGAATTAGTTGATTATGTTAGAATCCCAGCATTAATTAAAAAAAAAAAAAAAAGGGAAAGAAAAAAAAAAGAGTGGATCTCTGCTCCTCACGAACTAAGGAAAAAGCTTTAAAAAAAGGATCCCTGCAGACTTAGTAATCACAAGCCAAATAAAAAGGCTTTTTTTTTTCTCAACATCAGACTGTTTTACAGACAATCATCCTATTTCTGAGTCTCTCACTCATAGTTTTTGAGTGCTGGGTGCTGGCAAACCTGAGCAGCAGCTGTTCATTTCTAAAGGCAGGGTAAATAAGTAGAGTCATCTCTAACAGGAAAAGTTACTTTATCTTTGCCTGCGCTGCCTTTCCCTCTGCCCCTGCAGCACGCTCCTGCCTCTGGTCAGTACAGCACTGGGAACCCACTGCAGCAGTTTGAAGAACAACTCACAACCCAGTAAGTCCCAGTGAGAAATGGGAGGACAAGAGTTTGAGTTAACCAGAACTGTGATTCCCTTCAGGTCAGGAGCAGCAGCTGCTGCTGTCGCTGACCCCATAACTTAAAATAATCTTAGCTATGACTGTCCTGCATTTGTGTGTTCGTGGCACATCTGAAATGTGATTAGGGCTTGCCCAGTCCTGCGGTGTTTTCCCCAGCTTGGGGATATATTTGGGATGCAATTACTAGAGCTGGGAAGGGGTCCATCATTTATATTTCGGTTTGCCTGGTATACTCTTTTCTTTTATTTTTCTGTGGGAAAAGAGATGACACTTAAGACTGATTTTAATGAAATATGTTTGTTGGTCTGGATTTTTCATCACTCTGGGCTGGGGCCTTAGGGAAACATATTTGCTTTTATTGCTTTTTCCGGTAACTAAATGGAATTAGCATTCCCTGCCATTGCTGTCCAACTGGATCCAGCGCATAGTGCAAATCAGTGCAGAAGAAGGACAACAACTCTCATGAATTTGCAGGAGGGAAGAGTTAAAAATAAAAAGAATAACAGAAAAGAAAATGAAGAGCCATAGGTTACATTTGTTGCTGGCCTGACTTGATGAAATTTATGGTGCTTGATACTTCCCAATTTTGCTGATGTGCTTTTATTTTCTTTTAGTCTATCAAGTTTCACTCTTTTTGTAGCTGGAGATGAGATGAACACAGAAATCTTCCATATAACCTACAACGAGTAGAAGGAGCGCACGTATAGTGGCATGTGTATAGGGCAGGACCTTTGTGCACTTTCATGCACTGTTCAAAAGCACTCGTCGTCATTTGCAAGTGGTTAGATGGGCAAGAAAACAACTTCACTAGGCCTTCAAACTGTGTGATACTGAGATGGAAAAAAGAAAATTCTTGCTAGTTAATCAGGTTTTTTTATACTTCCTTTAATTTTACCTGGTGCTGTTTTACTGATAGTGAGGTTCAGAGGCACGGTGGTAACCCAGTGAATCACGAAGTAAAAGACCCCAACCAACCCTTGATAACCTTTTGTAAGAATAAAATTTCTATTCTGCCAATGATTAACTTTAGTAGTAACAACTCAATTAAATTGACAGAAGCAATCTCTCTGATTTGTGTATCCATACTTCTGTTTAAGTTGTTTCAGTGTTCATCAGTAATCATTCTTTTTCCTCTAAAAGGAAGAAAATCCAAGTCTTTAACCTGGAGAGAGGGAAGGAGATCTGAAACAGGATAACGTCTGGCTTTGTTTTTTAACTGTACCCCCTGCTTAATGTCATTTACTTGGGTACTGATTTTACAGACTGCCGATGAACCAAACCCTGGCACTTTATTGGAATTTTAAGGGAAGCGAGGGGCCTGGGTTCACAGAGTGGAGGGAATAGCAGCAGGCAGGTGTGTGATGGACAAGTTCTCCATGAATACAAGTATAACCTGTCCTGGCAAACAGCAGTCAGTAGCTACTGAGTTTATTGCAAGCTCTTTCAATTTTCTACTTTGATCACTAGCTCCAGAATAAAACGTGGAAGGAAAGCATTCATTGCCATCTGGTAAAACTGAAGCATTTGCATATAGTGGCAAAACAACCAACTTTGTAAGGTAGAAAAAACCATTTCCGCTGATCCCATCTCGAACACGTGAAACTCAAAGGGAAAATGAGCCATATTGCTACTGAAGCCCTTGTACCACGTGCTGAGTAGCTGAGTGCCTGCTGCTGCGGTGATGCTCTGCGGGTTGGGCACTCAGGGACCAGCTAGACCTAAGGGCTGGGATTTTGAGGGTATTTCAGTGCAGCCAGAAGCAGGGTGGGCTGCTTGGGATTAAATGAACGATAAATCTCGCTTCCCTGATTTTTGCTGGATCCTTTGGAAAAACTGCACTGGCTTATCTTAACCCTCCCAAGAGCAGCAGGAAGAAGGGCCCTGGAAGTGCCCTCCTGTGCCAGCCATGCCCGGGTCCGGTCAGGTTCCGGGGGGGGGGTATGTGGAGTGTGTCCCCTGCACATGGTGGCTGCTGCAGCCTGTTCCCCCCCCAGGCCATCAGCTTCTC
>NW_009213046.1:0-289 GCF_000690835.1 Fulmarus glacialis | reverse complement strand
TCTCCTTGGAGAGAGAGGCCGCTTGGCTGCTGGCCACAGTCTCCTTTTGCTAAAAGGCTTTGGTAGGGAGAGGGATGGGGAAAAGGAGGAGGAGAAAAGAAATAAAGCAAGGAGGAAGGGAGAAGAAATGTGGGGGGAAATGGGGGAGGTGGTGGAAAAAGGGAGGGGAAAAGGGGGGCAGGAGAAAGGGGGATGGGAAAATGGGAGGGAATGGCCAAGAGAAAAGGGGAGAAATGAGGAAACGGGAGAAAAGTGGGGTGAACAGGGGGGAAAGGAGAAAAGTGGGGTG
>NW_009213045.1:0-83106 GCF_000690835.1 Fulmarus glacialis | reverse complement strand
GGTGGGAGCAGCGGCGCTGGCTGCAGCACAGCCAGGCCGCCCTGGACGAGCCACATCCCTGCTTTTTGCCTCAGTCCCTTGTTTGTAAAACGGACACAAATACTTCACAAGGGTGTTGTGAAACCTAATTAATTAATACCTGTAATGCACTTTGATGTCCTCGCATGAAAAGTCCTATATAACTACAAAGCATTTTTAATGTTATAAAGCAAGAACTTCTTGCTGTCTTGCCTTGGCAAAGAGGCTGATCAGATGTTATCAGTTTTGCTGTTTACACGTACAGAAACTGCTGCAGTACGGTTTGGATTCTGTTTTGTTGTTGAAGAGTAACATAGTAAAATGACGGAAGAGTTAATTCGGGGGTCTGTTCCCTGTAGCTTCAGGGAGCGGCCAGAACTGACTTTATATTTACTGTCAAAGAAATAAGCTAAATAGTCCTTCAAGAAAAAAACCCAAAACACAAAATCAAACCAAACCAAAAAGCTGACATATCTGTGCATACTGGTGTTCCCGATCACACCTGCAGTAACAGTACCGAAAGGCATTCTAGCCTGAGCTTGAGGAAAAAGCCGTACTACAGGAGCACTTTAATGCACTTAAATGATTGCGTATGGCTTACATTTCATAGAAGTCAGCTGGCTCCTAAATAAGAGCCTGTTTGGGCCAAATCTCGTTCACTATTTTTGTCTAATCTGCCGTTGAGACTGTCCCCTTTGCAGTTTTACTACTTAAGTGGTAAAGACATAACCTAGCGAGTTGGGACTGAGGAGTCTTGATTCTGCCTTCATCGTGAAATGCACGGTGCTGTCAGGCCAGCAGACACGATTGCAGAGCCCGTGCTTTAATTTACACTCATTTGATAACTAATGTTAAAACAGGAGGAAGCCATGCTGTATGGCCCTTCCCTTAGAGGGCTCAATGATGTATGCGCACAGCGGAGGGATGAAAGTGCAGCTTTAAACGTTAAAATTCCCAACGGGCCTGTCCAGCGCTGCATCTAAAGATGCACTAATAAGTCAATGACAAAATACAAATGCGTTGACTCCTGTAATTTAGAAAACTGGAGCCGAAGGAGTCTTAATAATCCTGCTTTTCTTTCCCAATTAACACTGTTTACTTTCTGCATTTCCTTGACCTTGAAAAGCGATCCTGCACAATTCCACGTACTTGCCTCCACCTTTAGCCCTTACAGCACCAACGCAGCACCCACACTGTGCATGGCTCAAGCGGCACCACACTTGGTTTAAACTGGATTATAAAACTAGAATAAAACTCCGTATAAACATTTACTCCACATTTACAAGACGTACTTTGCAGTCAGTCCTCCCAGGACAGAATAATTTCACTGCACTCCGCAGTGTCGTTCCGGACCGACAGCAGCACAGCGGCGATGAGCCTCTGCTCCTTCCCCCTCCGGCTGCCAGCACCCGCTTTCTCTCCCTTCCTTGAAATCTAAAACTGGCTGTGGACTTGGACATTATCATTTTGCTAACACAAATAGGTAAATACACACACGAAGCACACTACAAAGGGCTTGGGCTCTTTGTACACTGTCATTCCAGCAGCCACCTCAAAGCTTGGGGATGCCCAGAGTTGCCTGCGAGCAATAAGCAACTGCTCACAAGCACTTTTTTGGTCTTTTTTGTTTTGTTTTTAATGACAACTTCTCCCTGTGCTCATTTGGACAGTGTTCGGAGGACTGCGGGATCTCATGCATGGCAGTGCAGCTGGCAGCGCTGCGGCTGAGCCGGGCGCTCGCGGCCCGTCCTGCCCGGCAGAGCGAGAGGGGAAGGAGCCAAAGTCCAGCTCAGGTGTGAGCAGCTGGAGGCAGGAATACACACAATGAGAGGAAACTGGGTACATCGCCTTTGCAAAACCAAATAAACAACACATTTGAAAAAACAAAAAAGGCCCCCAAAAACCATCTTGGACAAAATCCTTTCCGTCCCCCAGCAACAGTGGGTTGCAGAGGCTGAAGTGTTTTCACACTGAAAGCATGGCAGCGTTTGGGAGCTTTCTCTACAGTCTACAAATAAACAAAACCCAGGGAGTGTTTTGCATTCAATAGTTAATCACAGTTGGCTGAGTGTTTATATTTTTCTTCACTGTAAAGGCATTCTTGGTTCGCCTCCCAAACAGCTTGTTTTGTCTGCGAGATTTAATCTTGAGTGGCAGGACTAGGCGCAAAGACAAACCTCAAAACAATTCTTATTTTTCTATAGCAAGATGTCAGGATGTAAAAGCTAACTTCCCTGCGAACGGGCCCCTCAGGTTGGCATGTACAGGGCTTCTTGCTACAGTTTCCAGTCTGCCCTGATACAGTGGCCCATGAAGCAGCTCATTTCACTCGGTTTTAACTCTTTCCTGTTTGTGAACTGCTCTTTAAATAGTCTAAACAACTCCAAACAACTAGAATTCAATGCACGTTGGACCAGTTTCCAGCCCTAGCTCCTCCCTGAAGAAGCATCTTGTTTGTATACAGGGAGCATTGGCTCCAGGTGCCCAGCCTACTTTCAAATCCAAACATGGTTTTTCTTCAAGGCAACATCAAGGTACCTTTCATAAAAATGAAGGGATGATGCAATATGTCTGTAGTGCTTCAAGTACTCAAGCTACTCTGCTCAGAATTAGCTTAGGCAGTTACTTAAGAGCACGGTGTTATATAGACATCAACCACGTTTTTGCAGCCGTCCCTACTAACACAAGCGAGTGCCTGAAACAGGATTGAATTTATGTCTTTGCACTTCTAAGATCTGAAAATGGTTAAAAACAGTGAACTTTCGAAATCTCACCACTTTTGCTCTTCATTTTGTTTCCATGTGCCCTTGCCTCTAAACAATCTTTAAAGGTAGATAATATCAGGTTGTGCTTCGTTATGCTTGGATCTGTATCACAGGTTTTAAAAAAGTTAATAAAACCATGTCCAAGTTGCCTGAGAGGTATGCCTGCAGGTCATTTAGTCCAACCTTTCGCTTGAAGCAGGACTATCACCAGTTGCTAGATCAGGACCGCCACGGCTTTGCCTGCTCATGTCTCATATATCTCCAGGGAGATGCCCCAACCTCCAGGGCACCTCTTCCACTGCTGGGCTGGGCCCTCTTGGTGGAACTGCTTTCTGCCCTGGGCCTGGTATCCTGGAGATTTGTGCTTTTGATGGTGTCGCTTCTGGAGGAAGAATTTTTGATAGAAGTCTTCCCTGTAAACATAATCCGACAAAGCCTGAAGGAAGGAGTCATGAAACTCCCCACAAATTCACTTCAACAGCTTCTTGCAGCTCGCCTAATCCTGTGTATAGGTATATACATACATATACATAGGTATATACTTCTGATGTTTCTTTCAAAGATCGGGGCTATACACATAATGCGTTAAGTGATGCTGGTAACCTCCAGAACCTTCTGAGAACTTTCTCTGAGCTTCAAGCATATGACCTGCTTCTTGAGCCTGCTCCAAAGTATCTCTGGAGCAGAAAAGATAAAGAACACTTCACACAGTATAGCTAACGTCGACACCCTTTTGCCAGAGTATATCACAGTGCTGAATACATGGTTCAATTTTAAAAAGGGCCAAAAAATCCCATGATCCATTTCTAAAACACTGAAATAAAAATAATGCCAAGTTCAACAAAATGGCCATTACAAAAGTAGAAGAAATACTCCTGTCATCCATAACAAGCACGACAAACCAAGTGATTAGATTATTTTGGAATCTCTCTTATAAAGAGACAGGGAATCGGTTTCGACCGAGCGATGTCCTGACAGCCACCGCCTCCTCTTCCAATCAGGCACCTCTGAGTGTTGTTTGCAGCCTTGCTTTGAAAAGCCTTTTCTTCATGAGCAGGCATTTACCCAGCTTTGCATGAGCAATCTATGTCGGTGCTGAACACCCATCCACTGAAAGAGAGGAAGGCAGGATCAAGTTGCGGGGGTTTTTCATGCAACCTGCCCATAATTAGCCTCAAGCAGCGACTGAGTCACTCACAAGAGTCCCAGGTGCGATTAGGACCAGACACGCCACGGCCCAGTGTATAATTATACCAGCCACCACCATGCGGAAACTGCTCCATTTAGCTATCTGACCCTATTAGACAGAAGCTGTTATTTCTTCTTGGCTACAAGTGCTGTGGGTGCTCTGAAGAAGACGAGCCCAGTTCTCACAGCACAAGCTCATTCACCCAAACTCACCTCTTTCTTGCTGAAACCAGAAGACGCCGTCCTCTGTCCCAGTTCACCCGTGGGCTGCCTGAGAGCACCCCCACAGGCCAGAGGCAAACAGATGCTGAGGCACAGCACCTACTGGATACAAGGGACAGGGAGATGAGGGCAGAAAGTCTAGGAAACGCAGCATGCTACAGCATCTTTTTCACCAGAAAGCGATGATAAAGCAACCATTGAAACAAGCCACGGAACTGAAGAAATGTAAGAAACAAGCTGTTTCTGTAATACAGATTTTTATTTGGGCATTTTGCTTCCCTTTCTCATAACGTGGATAGAAAAGTTCAGATGGGAAGCTGGTTGCTGATGCCCCTGAACTTTTTACATGCCTCTAGAGCTGGAGATGCAAGGAGAAAGTTTTCTGCAGTGTCCGCTCTCTGGTAGAACGGAGGCAGCCAAAATAGAGAGCAGGCTCGGGTGGCCAAAACACACAAGAAATCACCCTTAGCTGGCAGGGCTGTACTTGAATTGCAGCTGGATTTTGCAGCTGCCCTCTCCTATCAAGGCGTTAAGAGGAAACGCCCGGCTTCAGCAGCAGCAGGGTGGCATTCCCCTCTGGCACAGCTCCTCTGTTGGGTACAAAAATGAACCTAGCCCCAGCTGATGAGCAACCAAAGCTCGTTACCTCCTGCAGCCGGGATCTCACGGAGAGGGAGCAAGGGGCACCTGGCTAGTGGAGGAGGCTACGTACAGCCACTCAGCCAGCGGAGGCCGTTTCGCTAGCCCTCTGAGGAAAAGCGAAAAAAGGTCAGAGTTTTTGTCACTCCGGGTTGTCACCCTGTCAGACCAAGTTCAAGTGAGGTGTGCTGGGAGGGGTGCGCGATGCTTGGGCTGCTGCTGACTGTACACTTCAGAGAAGAAACGCACAGCTCCAACCTCCAGCGGCTACTCTCACACCAGTGCTGCATCCCCTTCAAAAGACACAAATAACCTCGACGGCTCTGGTTTTTAAACAAGTACTAAAAAACTTTTGCTGAAAGGGACAGTGGAATAAAGGAAACAAGATGACTAATTATAATCAGCTTGAATCATTTCAAATAAACACCGAGGAAATAAAATGTACCCTGTTTTCTGGCAGGCTTGATGGCTTACAAAGTACTCGCCCCACCCAAATCAAGGGCTTGAAATGGAGCAGCGGCGGAACAGAAACCTCTGAGAGCGTAAGATTTGCTTTGCCCTGGTACTGCGTTGCCATCCTCAGGGATAGAAAAAGCATCATTAGGGTTTAAATAGAGTTTGATGAAAACACAGAGTACCCCAAGGATCAATTTTCACCACGGGCAGCTGCAGCACGAGGCTTTAATTCTTCACCCTCTCTGGTGACAGGAGAAACGCGGGGAGCTGTAGGCACAAATAACGTTAGACTTCTAGTGTGTATTTTGCTTTTCATGCCTGCAATTAAACGCTTGCTTTACTTCCTGTTGTTTAAAACTGTATTTATTCTTTAGCACTGCAAGAAAAACCTCCTGTATTTTTTTTAATTTGCACTGGGGACACGTTTGAAGGCCCATATTGTAGACTCAGCAAGTGGCAGGGCAGCCGCCAAACCTTGCTTCCTTTGTTGATTTCTTGATGATTTAAGACCTATTTTCAGCAGCTGATCCCAGTTTCCCCCCTGCCTTTTTGCTTGGTAACTACCATTTTAACAAAATGGTGTTTGTGCAGTGCCTCGGAACCAAGAATTGAGCTTTTAAATGTAAGACAGGGAATAGAATAGGAAAAGCAGCACTAAAATCACCTACGCGCCATGGCTTTTCAAGCCACATGCTTAGAAATATATGGCAGAACCCTTGAGTTCTTGTAGAATATTAGACTGCTAGTCTTATTTCTTACATAGCTAAAATTACTTGCATGTTTCCGATACTTGTTTATATTTGTTTCTGATATGTTGTTTACCTTCCCCCAGCACAAAGTTTGAAATTATTCTCTGAACCTACAGAATTCAGTTAAAAAAAAAAAAATTACCAAAAGCTGTACTGTTGATGTACATTTTTCAGACTTTTACTGGCTTTGCCCATTGGGACAAACCCTATTGTTTCAAAGTACAAACAGGAAAAGATATAGCCTGATCAATGGTTTATTTAGGTGCAGGCTTCCTTCAGAAAAGGAGAATACACTTTCCCCCTGCTGATGCTAAGATGCAAATTAAACTAAGATTTGGTACAAAAAAATGTATCGAATGCCATCAGCATGATTATCCTCTCTCTTCTGGGTAACAACAGAGTATTTTCTCAGAATTATTCTGTTGTGGAGAATATAATACTTAGCTTAATAAATAAACACCAGTTTCCACAGTAAGACCAATTATTTTTATATCAAATCATTCTGTATTTAACGTAGGTCCATACGATGCCGGCACACACTTGGGACAACTACTGGTTGCCTCATTAAAACATAAACCTCAAAGTTGCTAAAAATAGCAGTAACTAGTAAGGATGAAACAAAATTGTCGCAGAACATTACAGACACCTGAAAATAAAAACTGCAAAGGAGATGACTTAAGGGATTTTCAGTAACATTTAAAAAGTAAGAAACAGTGTAACCTTTAGGTTTAATGAGCGTTACAATACATCAATTACAGAGACATAAGTAATTTAAGGGAAGAGCATTCACTGGCAGTCAAGTTTGGTCACAGGCTTCATTTGCTTCACAGGGCAGGGGCAGCACCCTGTAATTAACAGTCATGGTCAGAAGCCGTGTCTAAAGCTTGTTACCTTCTCGCAGCACGCCTTTCTCACAAAGCCAGAAAGGTGAGAAACTCCCCTTCTCCACTAACAGAGGACACTTCATCTCCATGTATCGCTGCTGCATAGACGTGGTATTAGAAACCTATCTCAGACCTGCAGGGGTGACCCTCACGTGCTTCTCCGGTTGCTGAGGGTACTGGCATAGGAGTAGGAGGATGTCCAAGCAGCAGTCCCTACTCAACACACAAAGGTTTTTGACCTTTGCTACACTCCCAGCCTTGTATTAGGAGGCACTGCTTGAGAGAGACTAACCAAACCTATTCCCCTCTTCCCTAGGTAAGAAGTCTCTTTATGTAAAACCATCTGAAGTAAGACTTAAGGTACGGCACCTCCTTGCTAAATCTCATCTCCCAACTGATTCAGCACAGATGCTTATTGCCGCAAGTGCCAGACAGGATGAGAGGAAGGAAACACACATAGAAACATTCCTAGTGAGGGTCTAACAACGCGTAGGAGATCCGTGCTAATTCTAGCAATGATTTCTTCTCAAAAACTGAGTCAAGTCTACTTCATGTATGAATGGGAGGATGTTCAAGGACATGGATGATATTGAAAACGTTGCTGATTCAGCAAACGAAATGTGCTGATCAACGAAGTGATGACCAGCACGACAGAAAGATCAATGAAGGCCAAACTATGTATGATATAGTTAACTTTTATTTATTCTTCCAGCTGTTTGTCCAGTCTTTCCAGCAAGTTCACAAAAAGTTAACTTTGAATCCGAAAGATTTGGTATTACTTCTAGCACAGTGGATTACATATGCAGATGAATAAAGGCTTGACTGTAAGTTTGCACTTTAAGGACCTTTGGAAAATTTTGCATTAATGAGGCTTAGTAACTAGAGACTTACTGCATTCTTTCAATCAAAATTATGACAGAGTAGAATTTAAGCTTTTCAGTATGTTCGTAACATTGCTATTTTTCTCCTATGTTTTGTGGTTCTCATTAACCAAAGAAACTAGCCCAAGTCTGACTGCTCATTTTGGTTGCATATATCACATAATAGAAAAGAAAGCACTGAAAGTCTCATCGCCATTAAACTGGCCACAAAGGATATGATCATAAAACAGGAGATAACAGAAGTAACTCCAACTTACTGGATTACAACTTTTGGGCTAACTTAAACGCCTTCAACACATACTCGATTTGATATAAAATTGTTCAAACTAACTCTCTTTTCTGATGCAGTATTTATATGGAATTCTTCTGGAGAGAAGAGTTCACTCATTTCCATGTTTTTCCTCCCAATACCCCATTTGTAGTGCTAACACCCCCAATCCATTCTTCTGAGAACTATCAGGAAGGACTCCATAAAATACTGTGCAGGTCAAAGACTGCAGGGTGGCTTTAAAATAAAGAAAATGTTCATTAAGTGTAAGAAAAATGCCTTTTCTTCTAATCTGAAAATTGATAGGCTTGCAGACTTTATCTTAAACACAAACAGTTCAGCTTCTCAATTTTTCTACCTTTTTCTTTTTTTTTTTTTTTTTTTGAAAATACTACCAGTTGTAGCATGACGTAAAATTACACTGTTTGTTTCCAAATGTGCTAGTGAAAAGTTGCTGAAACTATTGAATTCATCAGAAGGAATTGCTGGTTTAGGCTTTTTACATCCTCAAAGTCCTTTCTTACATGGCTTCTAAAACTCTTAGTCCTTTAATAATAAAGCAGTCCTTCGTCCAAAATTACTAGGACTGAGATGAAGGATGTATTTTTGGTTGAAAATGCATACTAATTCTGAAGAGTGGACCTCCTTTTGAAACGTTTTGCGATTGCTAGCCTTCGAATCATGGTAACTTCTGAAAAGATTAAAAAAAAATACTGGTGCCACTTGGACAATCAGGTATATAAAGGAAACACTGTTCATAAGGCAATCAGTACAACACTGAATCAAACACAAGATTATAAAATGTAAGATTCCAGGAATCTACTGATGCAACTTGAGGGTTTAGTTTTTACCTTCTGAAGATGCTACAGATTGTTCCTATCAGATTTTGAACACTATAACAACAAATGTCTTTCATTAGCCATCCTCCTTCTACCTAAGCTAACTCATTCACAAGAGTTAGCTTATTTGTGAATATGTGTGTGTGGCTTTGACTTTCACCTGAAGAAATGCAGATGCGAGACCATCCCAGTTTAGCAAACAATGCCTGTTTTCAGTCATTTCAGGTTGTTCAGTTACAGTTTTGCTGTTCACATAAAACCATTACCCTCTGCATCTGCTGTAAGTCTTGGTTTGCAAGCAAAAGCCTAATGCAGTGCTTCCACGGAGGGAATTCAGGCTCAGACCTTTGGAGCCATTTACAGCCCGCAGATAATGCAGCGAGAGTCACAAGGGGGAGGGTCACAGGACAGAATATGCCCCCTCCTCCGTAGATTTGCAATAAGGCTTCTGACTTTGTTTGGAGCTGAATTTCCAGCCAAGAACTTCAGTACTAAACATAAACTAAAATTTTGCCTATAAACTAGCTAAAAATACCTGTAGTTTCTAGAGGCGAATTATTTGCATAATTCTTAATTATTAAGCTTCACTGCTCAAAACCCATCTACATTTCCTAGGTGGACATTCCCCTGGAAAGCACTATTTTTAATGTAGAACAACAAGTTTTAGAAAGGGTAGGAGAATGCTGCTGATCAAGTAGTTTGATGAGACTTCATTGCATAAGCAGATAGTGGTGCTATAGTGAATAATTTCAAATTAAATGTTTCCAGTGCCACTGTATCATCTGCATACTATTCATTTAGTTCCTTATATTTAGCAGAAGTAGGGCATATTTTCCATATGCCATTTATAAGCAACATACACTGTTAATTTTATTCCTTACTGGAAAGTACCCTGGTCTATTTACAAATTAATTTGGGAAGTGACATCGTGACAGTTAGCCCCAACTGGTGCGCCTGACACAAGCATGAAAGAAAGGATGAATAGGTGGGATTTTGCATTTGGCATTGCAGAATTAGGGGAGGTAATGTTTCCAGTTATATACACTTAAAATTATTTCTGAGAAGACATGTTGAACTTAAGCATTAAGCTAAATACCTATTGCCCTACATTATTTCATCAGTCATTTTCCAAGACATCATTCATTCCTTTGTTGAAAGTTTACTTCTTAGCAGTATTTATCTTACTTGGAAAAATTACAGGTCTATGAAAGAGCTTTAGTTTGTTATACTGATTTATATAACTAGTTCCTTGAGCATTGGTACTAAAGAAGTAGAACTTCTTCGTAATGGCAAGGGGAGTTCATTAGAAAAACACCAAAATTGTACAACTGGAAATAAAAACAAAGCATAAAATAGCATTTATATAAGATGAGTTTTCAACTGAAATATTAAAAAAAACCCTCCAACACCCTGCTATATTAATATCAGACCAACCTGAAAGGCACTGAGAATTGAACTGTGCAACTCATATCCATACCTGTGAGAATAACAACCACAGTGAGATCCAAGCCTCCAAGGCAGAATACAACTGGAAATAAAAACAAAGCATAAAATAGCATTTATATAAGATGAGTTTTCAACTGAAATATTAAAAAAAACCCTCCAACACCCTGCTATATTAATATCAGACCAACCTGAAAGGCACTGAGAATTGAACTGTGCAACTCATATCCATACCTGTGAGAATAACAACCACAGTGAGATCCAAGCCTCCAAGGCAGAATATGGCACTGTACAGTCCATTAGGCCTTCATGGTAAATACGGACATACGGTAATTTTATATTTTCTTAGGATAAGCTGGAAATGTTAACTAAATATACAAATTACGTAGTATTTCCATGGGAAAAAAAAAAAATCCAATTTACACCATCTAAAGACAAGGAAACAAGGCATAACATACAGGACATTGTTGGCACAAGAAAATGTTATCACATCAAAACACGCTCTTTTAAATTTAATCCAGTGGATATATAAAGGAATGGTGGTGGCAGAGGCAAAGGGACAGGATGAATACCAAATACTCAGTTTTAAGCATGCTAGTGAGGTCTTTGTTTCAGAAATCTGACAAAAACTGAAGCTACCAAAACCATTTCAGAGGCAACAAAGCACCTATCAAGACAGTCCAACCCATTTCCAGGCCTTCTTCTTGTGGGCTGACACACGCAGACTGAAGGATCTGTCCAGTATCATCTCCGTGCCCGGGGCTGCCTAAAGCTTCCCATTAGCAAACGCTGCCTCCTGGAACTGAGGAACAAATGTTTTGAAATATGCCCTAGTGAAAAAAACAGAAAATGCATGGTTAGGAAGGAGTAAACTTAGAACACAATGCATGCATGTATGTAGCCAGGGTTTTAACAGAGAAGCATTAATGTTTCCATGCTCAGGCTGTTATTAGATCTCATAAATGGGTAGAGTTTTTCTTACAAGATTTTAGCACGCAGCAGGTCCATACACTTCAGCTTTCTAGACCCAGCAGTACTTCTTTCTTCAGTGTCCTCACCACTAACCTCTCAATGTGGTCAACATCAGTAACTTGACACTGTCAGAAGAGCCTGATGAACCGTCTGTATTTCATGCAATGCAAAGCTCCAGAGATAAACTGTTTTATGCACTGGAAAATAAACCTTTGGATGGCTGTAAAAGTGAGAAACACTTAAATGAGCCACAAGTGTGGCTATGCCACTGCCTGCAGAATTTTATAACTGGGACTTTTTGATGCAGTTGATGTTCACCATGTTTCTGGGATAAAAAGGGTTTTTTTTCCCCTATGTTGAAGAAAGCTTCACATATGGTACCAAAGGCCCAAAGACAGACGAGTCAATGGAGCAGGAAAATTGTGAAGAGAAGTCAGAACACATGCAGGAGATAAGCCCTTTATCTGTCTCCTCACAGAAACCTTAATGCAATACAGAGTCACTGTCAATGGCAGTAGTTTATACAAGACGTAGTGAATAAATACTAACACTTTGGATGAACTGTAATTCCTTTTATTAGTCTTCAAAAGTCCGAACATTCTTCTATAAATTAAGATGTGCTTTGTATATTTTGGATCTTAGTCCATCTTTTTTACAAAGAATCGAGTGACTCATAAATCCGTAAAATAAGCTGATCTTAAGTATCCAAAACTGAGTTTGAACTGTACCTTTGAGTTTATTGCACTCAAAATACTCAACCGTGTACTAAACATCTTATGTGTCCCAATGATACCCTTTATTTGCAAGTTATATTAGAAGCTGCTTCATCACTCTGACTACTACTTTCTGCACTGAACTTTCACTTTCTCTACTTTTTTTTAAAGAACATTTTGTTTTCTGCCCATATCACTGGTCTCTATAAATTTCTGTGCAAGGAGAACCTTGTCCTGTTCTCCCCACCAAAAAAAAAAAAAAAATAGAAAAAAGAAATCCAAAGTGAGAATAGGGGCAATTATGTTCATTGAGTTACTGATCTCTCTGCTGGTATACCTCCTGAAGCAAACATACGCTGATCATCTTCACAATCACGATATGTATTTCATAATTCGGGTAGAAGTTTTGGCAATCACTGAACACCAATCACACCTCCTCACATCTAAAAACATTGCAAGATCACAAAAGAGAAGGCTCCCCTCTCTTTGTGAAGTTGTGCCTGGCAAATTAATTAACAGATAGCTGCAGTCAGCTTTTGTACAAAAGCTGTAAACACACAGGAGATGCCGTCCAAAGGTTAACGGGGCAATAGAAAGTAAAAGCATTTCTGGACTGAGGAGCTGAGCCCAGAAATGGAAAAGAAAAGCAGCAAAAACAGCACACACATTTTATAGCATACACAGATTGTGCTGTGTATTTTCAGAACACACTCTGATTTATTGAGTCAAAGTGCAGAACGCAGCCCTTGTAATTATGCCCACAAAAGTAGTTGTTCATCCTGGCACACACGCATACATAAACCAGCTGAGAAGGTATGCCTGTCATCTGATCTTAACAGTTGAATGCCATATCTGTATTTGTGTGTTTATAGCGTACATTTGAAATTGTAGCCTATGTACGTCCTGGACAGCTCTACGTCATTTTGCTAGCTCAAGGAATATCACTTGCACGTTGTCAATGCCAGGATCTATCATCCTTTTATTTCTCCTTGCATTATCAGTCCTAAAATTTAATTACATTTCCTCTCCTTGCTTATTTTAAGTAGCTTCTTCCTTCCCCTTTGATAGCTTCTCTGCAGACTCTTCTTCCATGCACATGCTCTTCTTACTGACTTGATAAGTGTTACTTAAAACTTCCCTCTTCCTAAATTGTAAAAATTCTTAATCATTAAATGGGATATAAGCAGAAGTATTTTCCCACATTTTATTTCTTTCCTGAAACACCTCCTTTATAGCATTTCTGTACTTTGCATTAAAACCACACTTACTGCATTATATTTCAATGACTTTTCTGTTAGGTAAATTCCAGAACAAATGCTTCTGATACCACATGCACCCTCCCACACCATCTTTATCTATACCAGCATCCTTTCTTTTCACTGATTCCTGCAGTAGAGCTTGTATCCTTTGCTGCAAAACTAAATCTAACACCTCCCTACATTCTGATCAGATGTACCATTTCAAAGAGGATGTTATTTCACTGGTAGTTCATATGAACCTCTTGGAGATGTTCCATACACTACAAAAATTCCATTAGTACTTCATAATTTGTAAATGTCTACTTTTTTCTTTCCATACTTTAAAGTACATGCTTAAGTTTGCCCTTATCATTTATGGTCTTGTCCAGACTGAAGCAAATGTAGTACCAAATGTTTACCCAGGATATGTTCCTCCATTTCTGCCCCTCTCCCACACACCCTAGGTATCTGAGAGTAAAGAAATTTTGGAAAAAACATTTGGATAATTTTGGTTCATCACACACACACACAAAAAATAAATTACCCCCACCCCAAAGCAAAACAAAAAAGACCCTGCAAAGAGGTCCAAAAGCACAATATACTTGATAGGACTGTATCAGCTACAGCACATTTAACGACTGAAGAGGAAAGATGGGGAAGTAGGAGAAGAGAGGTTAAACTGCTTCACTATTAACGAACTCATATAGGGAGGGAATGGCAAGTGTCAGTATATAAAAGTAACGACTTATTTTCAGTGTATATGAAGGAATAGAACAGGGAGCAAAAACATTTCTCATTATTAGAGCTTATTGGAATTTCTTTTCTTTAAAATCACATGACTTTTCAGTGGAAAATTACTTTTTTGCCCAGTTGCATGCATTTCTGTGGAAATGCTACTGAATTTTCATCAGGAAAAGAAGGAAAAGAATTAAGTACTTTGGTTTGGGTTGACCTGAGAAGAGATGTTCTGGTTTGTAGAACTGAGAGTAAACAATCGGTTTGATATTAACCTGCTTCTTGCGGTCCAACATCTCAGAGATGATGTATCTAGTCACACAGACAAGGCCCTGGTGCATCACAGGAGTTGTAAGTATAAACATAACAGCAGAAGTAGTCGCTTCAAAGGACCCAGTCCATGAAGAATGATGGGATAAATCATTAAAATTTCTGCTTCCAGGAGGCATTGTGCTACTGCTAGCAGATGCATTATAGTGTCACATCAACTGCATTTTTTTTTCACGTTCCAAGCAAAATTTTTTTCGGAACTTCCTCTTTTCATCTGAAGTTTGGGACAAAACCATATGTTAACATACTTGAATTTCCTGTGAAACAGAAATTCTGACATTTTTTCTCCCCTGTAGAGATTACCAGTAAGGAGGAACAGAACAAGCACTAATTACTGGCTGAGTGAATAAGTTTCATCTATCAACCAACTGGCATTGAGGTCCAAGTGTATATGTTTCCACACAAATAGGACCATGACATGGTCATATTATGTCACAATGGATTACACAAAATAACTTTAAAAGAAATATAAAATTTTCTGAAGGACAATACTCTGCTACAGACTGGATGGTACGGGCCTCTTTCACATAGCATACTCTTCCTTCTAGAAAGGTTTTAAATTGATAGAAACACTCATACTCCAGCATCCTGAACATACAGGCACAGAGAAACTGTGAATGTAAACATGAACTTTGGAAAAAGATTAATTTCTCATACCCTATTCACATAAACCTATTCACACAAATTTACACCCTCCATAACTTTGATCTATGCTACATCACAGGAATTCACAGTAAAAATCTCTCAATTTTTTTGTTACAGACACTTTGCCACATGCTAATTTCAAGTATCTCAGAAGTGTTCTGAAATTATTATTTTTACATCCACTAAATACACTTTTCAGCTCTAGAGAACTGTTATTAAAAAAAAATTCAGTAATTTGGGTATCTGTTGAATTACACTGAAGATGCAGATAGCTAACCTGATCTATGGTTTCTCTAGGCTGTGTCATATGGCAGAAATCAGTTTTTGATCAATGCTTTTTCTCCTTTCTGGGAAACACGGAGTTCCTTCTTTCTCCTGCTTTACTCTACCATGTTCTTGTGTCACGCTGACCTTACACCAAGCTCAGAACTGCATAAAATGCTCCTTCAAGTACAGAGAAACTGGTTTGTACAAAGTCCACAGATATTCTTTACGTGAGTGTTGAGTACAATGGCTCTGCACCCCTCTCGTAATGGTTTAGATCTTAGCTTGAACAGTGTTTAAAGAGTTGCTTTCTTTTCTTGAGCTTAGAGTGGGTGCCAATCTTCATACGCATACAGGCACATGTCTAACTCTTTGTTGAGTGTCTTACTGTGAGAATCTATTGTTTTTTGTCTATTTGTTTTTGTTCCCTCAAATGGTCATTTTTCAAGTTCAAGGTAGCAAGTTATGGGGTTTCTATGGAAATTTTTCTTCAGCACTCCAGAAAACAACACATTTTGTTGTAGTTAACCACTATATACACTCGATATGGTACATTGAATTTCAGGTGCTACGCTCAAGGACATCTGCTGAGAGTAAAGCACTTATCTTTCCTTCACCTTATTATCCAGTGGAAAGAAAGTCTTGCTATTGCAAATGGTAAGTATCTAAAACAAGGTAGAATTGGATCACTCGTTGTTTACGTGTTTTCTAGTGATATAAAACACTGACTGTGGTACAAGGTCTCCAGAAGCCCATACATATCTAAATACTAGAGTGTGGGTTTGCAGTGCTTAAAAAATACTTGACTCGGAATTCACATGCTTTTGTGAAATTTCATTCTAATTGTAATGTTTTTTCCAGTATAACGTAGTGCTGGGTTTTTAAAATGTAGTTGGTAGAAAATCTGCATTGACCATTTGACAATACCTTTTGTCTTGAGATTCCTATGCTGAAAATCTGCAAAGATTTTAAATTATGTAGCTGCGATCTCCCAACAAACAAAACTTCACATATATTTATGGTGAAAGCATTCTAAAACTGTTACTCGCTTGTTTTCTGCTATTGCTTTTGCTTATTTGGTGCTATAGCCAACTACACAATGGTGTTCTAGTTACCACTCATTGTGTAATAAAGTTAGAAGATTTGTCTAGGTGTTTCTATTTCTCTTAAAATCTTCCTGTGGGAAATTTGGAGCAGAACATAGAGATTCAAACTCTGCGCGTAAAAAAGCATACAAAATGCTGTACCAATGAGATATCTGCTTTTTGTGTCTGGGACAAGGATGTTCATCATGGGGTGATGAATCATATTCCTAAGTCATTCACAAAATAGATTCCCCTTAAACTGCTTGGTTCAAAAGTGCCAAGTTCTTCAGCACGCTGGTCTCAAATTCATCCACGCTAGCCCTATTTGCACTCATATATTTTATGTGTTTCGGCTCAAGATGTGGGAGTTTCAAGTGCCTTTTCCATCAAGAGATGATTTGAGGAAAAGGAAGGGGATGAAGTAATCCTGATGGTCCACATCAAGTACAGACTTAGCTGTATAGCAACACGTCTACTACCAGCACAGCATATTCTGCCCTTGCACATTCTTTACTGGCAAATGAAAGCCCTTCAGCCGAAATCTCGATCTTTTCACAAGACACGTGGGCTCTCACCCTGTCAAGCACATGTATTGCGTTCCTTCTCATCAGAAGACAGACTCAGCTTATTGTACTTGGATTTTTCCTACTATTGGCTTTGAAAGCAAGTATTCTTAAATACTACCCATTATTTCAATATTCTAATTCATTCTTGTAAAATGTTTTAGTATCTAATGTGACTATGGTTTAATTCTGAAAATATTAAGAACAACCTTAGTGTATTCAAAATCATAGTAGCTAGTCTATTTGATAAATACATCCCTTTTCTCCTAGTCTAGGCAAGGCATACAGGAAAATGTGGGGTTCTTTTCCTCAGCCTTTTCAAGCTAATATATCTGACTGGGCCAGGCACTCCTGTAGTTGTGGGGATCTCAGAATAGTTCTATGTAACCCTTCCAAGTCTTCTGGAGTAGGGTCTGTAGCTAGGACACCCTTCTCCTCAGCAGTCCTCCATTGTCTGAATTCTCCAGTAAGCTTAACAGTGAGTTTATGTTTGAGTATTTTTTACCCCGGGACTGAGGTAATGACTGAATTGTACCCCTTTCAGCTGTATTAGATACAGCTGAGAATCCCAGGCATTTGCCCTAACTGCGGCTCATTTCTTTCAGAGGAGTTGCAACTCTAGTATTTGCATCATTTTGCATCCTGTATTACTTTCCTTCTGTACTCTAAAGGAACTGCTGCAAGACATCTAAAAGTTTCTTCAAATCCGCAGAATCCTGACAGAAAAAAATCCTGTCCAGAGATGACTGATCTTCATAAATTAGCTAGAATAGCAACGTTCTCCCCTCTTCCAATTAAATTAGCTGAAAACAGGAACTAAAGGCGTAAGTCAGAGTAAAGGACAGCCTGAGGCTTCCTGAGGTCTTTGACCTATTCCTCCCAGACTAGTAGTATTATGCTGACACTTTGCAATAAAATCTTGTTACATAAATTATTTCAACAGCATAGCCATATTAGAATTATAAAAGAGTTTCTCCAGGTTTTATCAACATCACCTGATTATTCACTTTTTGAAGTACAAAGTATTTTTACACAGAGCATACATACATATGTAGCGTGCCTTTGTATTTTTATGTTCCTGTTGCAACTTGTTTTGACACAATGAAAACTTGTTTTGAAAATACTGAACACCTACGACAATCCCTTTTGGGTGCCAGACAAGAGGATTTGTCCTCCCGTGACTACACAGGCACAGCCAGCTGGTTTGCTTCATGGAACCCCTAATAATTCATCTCCTATGTAGAAGATATTTACCGTAACTCTCCAAACTCTCTAGGGTTTGCTGTTTGTAACAGAACAAAATCAAAGATGCCAACCTTTCTTTTTTTTGTATAATTGTTTTCTTTTTAAATTCCATTTGTCAGGAGCTATCTAATTCAACACAATTAGTACTAATTAACAAAAGGAACTTAAATTAATAAATTGCTACATTAATTCCAATAACAGGTATGTATTTAAGTCATATTCCATATGAGTGCTCATTAGGTCCTTAACAGGTGGTTATACCGTCCTCCTACATCTCTACGCCTTGCGTTTAACAAAGGCTGAATGCGAAAGTGTGGAAACCTACTGAAAGCCCATGCTTTTAATAAAAAAAAAAAAAAAAGCTGTTTTCTAGGCCTCATGCCAACGTCCGAGGCATAGTTTTTTCCTTGTAAACTCAGACGCGAGACATTTAAACCTCTTTGCTATTTTTACTATATATAATGCATTAAAAACATATTTCCATTGGGCGAACCACATTGTCTATTTATTCACAGGCACTTCCACAGCATTCCTCACCAGGCTAAAGATACGCAAGCACTCAAGGCAGAGCAGAATAACCCAGTCTCCCGCTGGGGGATAACTATGGGGTAACAGGAGATTAATTCTACGCTAGATGTTTTACGACACCTCTGTTAAGAGAAAATGATTGTTCAAACAAATTATTGTTCTCTCCAGATCTAAGATATTACAACGACTGAAGTGACAGATAGTTCTCAGCACTTGAACTTTTGGTGGCATAGCTGGAGTCAGGCTGCAGCAGGCAGGCCCACAACATGGCCGGGCGCCAAGTGGCAAAGGCTCAGGAGCTCATGAAAATCAGGACTACCATAGCATGCGCTAGGCATTCGGGAGGCAGTAGCATTTCTAAACCACCGTTCGAATCCAAACAACACTACAACTTATCCAAGCACAGCGGCAGAATGATAAAGGTACCTTCCAGGATTTCTTTATCGCTTCAAATATACATAACGATACTTGGCACATGTTCATGTTTCTAAACTAAGCTTCTTGATGGTATGCTCTTTGGGATGTGGTTTATAATTTCCTTACTAGGCAGCTTTATCTATAGCAAATATTTCGCTTTTATGTGAAACACAATGTCTACACAGTTCTCTATTTTATACATCTCCAAAACTGGCGATGCCAAGCAAACATCTGAAGTGTTTATACAACAGCAAGACAATAGTTCTTAAATTACTGCTACTGTAACTGGCCAAACACACAAATGTACAAAGGAGTCAGTGCACAATGCCATTATGCTGCTAGCAATTTTTTTTTCCAGGTGCCAAACAAATTAATCACATAATGTCTCTTCCTCTTCTAATATTTCTACCTCCCTACCTCCTTTTGCTGTGATTTACCTACAAGGAGTTTAGTAAACTTCCTATGCCCACTTCTACTTGCCAGTCTACACAAGGCACTGACTGTGCAGCCAGGCTGATGGACAGGACACTAATCAAGCACCAAGAGAGCTGGAGGTCTGCAGTGGGCAGCTATCAAAATGCAAGTTCTTAAGAAATACTGTTGCCTTTAGCTCAGTTCATAATATTACATGACAGAAGATCGTCTCCAAAATTACAAACAAACCATAACACGTGCTACCAAAACCGTAACAGGAAATAGAAGCAGTAGAACTAGTGAAACTAAGTACATATCTGAAGTTTAAACATTAAAATTCACTCGTGTCCAAAAGCTGTTTTCTGTATTTTACTAACAATGTCTTTTTCCTCCAGAAGTTCTTGTTGGAGTTATTACCATTTCTGATTCAAGTCAAAGAGAAAGGTACAAGAAATGGTTATATTTAGACATATTTTTCAATGGTTTGCTAATTGCAGAAATAACAGGTGGCTTTACCCCATATGAAGCAAACAGAAATAAAAATTAAATTTTCATTTGGTTATACATTTGTGTGTCTGTTCCAAAAAACTATATCAATTGATTTTATAAATAAAGTCAAGAATTCAACATAGCTCTGCTGTAAAAATTAAGACAACTTTGCTGTCCAACTTACCATAAAGCAAAATGAATCTTGACAATCTGTTCAAATCACGAAACAACCATAAATATAACAACCTGACTAAAGGCAAAATATAAAGGAAGGGAGTTCTAGGGAACTGCTGCGGAGCCAGGACTTTAGATCATTATGTAGGCTGGCAATTAACATTTATTTCAAAGCAGCAGCTTAAGTAGGGTCATCACTTTGCAAAAGATGCAGTGATGGTTCTTGGTTCCAAGAATATACATGCTCCCAAATGCATGGACCTTTACTGACAATTACAGATAAAAATTACAGCTACTGGACATAATCAGTGCATATAGGCCAAGGCCAGTAACTATGCAAACAACTTTTTGGAATCATCTGGAAATCAAGATGCTGGGATTTATTCTCTCACAGGTTTCTGATATAGGTATTTTGGAATTTACAAAGGTTATTGCATAGACACAGTGGCTCCAAGTGTCCCAAAGCATACATAGCGAAACAAACCTCTCGTTTTGAAGCAGTTTTATCAATGCCTTCTGCTTGCCAGTTCAAGAGATAAACACTTCACTTCCTTCACCTTCTCCACAATGTACATAAATAGACTTGCTTCAGTCAGATGAAGGCTTGTGGTCTTAGATCATAGCAAACTTTGCTTCTGCTTTCTTAACTTCCATTTTCCCCTCGGGGATTACTCAGTGCCGGGGTAGCGGGTGTCTGCGAAAGGGGCACTGGAATATCTCTGTCACAGCATGGTCACTCCACTTCCTTACCAGTGGATCATGAGAATGATATTCCAAGGCCATCATGGAAAAATTCAATCTTCATACAGTCTTTTTAAATACAGTGCTAATTTGCAGGAAATTTCCAGTCTTATGAGCTACGGTGTAAGAAGCCTGCTCTATTTTTCCTATTTGCTGAAGTGCTATAGCCACATTTTTCCACTCCAGGTAAAGCTTAACTTCTTAAAGAGATACGTTTATTCAAGACACTACTTATTTCCTCCTATCTAGGCTACGTAAGTGCACGCTGAACTCTATTGTTGGAGAGCAATTATTTAGCAAATTATTTGTAGATTTGAAGGAGAGAGTCAATGCCAGACAAGATGCAACTAGGAACCTCTTCTAAGTATAAAAGGCAGGGTGAAAAATGCGATGAAATAAGGAGGGGGGAAAGTAGGGACAATATAAGAAGTAGGAGAAAGCAGAAAAGACTGGGCAAAAACACATTCAGGAGTGAGGCTTGTAAGGAAAGACAAGTGTAGAGATTCAGGAAGAGAGGAGATCACAGAAGTAATAATAGAATTTGAATGATCTTTAAGAGATTATTGAATCCCTAAATTGTACTTCAGAGGCAGAAATGAAGGTTTACACCACAGATGCATCCATAACAAGTCTGACAACCAGCATCCCTGAAAACAAAGTTTGCTTGCAGGTGAAAATACAGATTTCATCATGCCATCCGCTTTGCTCTGCCAGATCACTTATCAACGGGGGCCGAAGGCAACATACCAAAACATAAAAGAAACCTCCCTGGATATTCATTAGGACAAACCAGTCAGAAGAAAAGGGATGAGATGCCAAACATCCATGATTATATAAAACATATGAAAAGTTATTTCTCTTTGCTATTTAAAAGATATATATCTGCTATTAGAAGTAAGAGGAAATTCTTAAAAGGTCAGAGACCTCTCCAAATAGGGAAACAGACAGAAACAAACCTGAACACTTATAGGTAAAAGCAGAGTAATGCAGATCAAAAATGAATTTGAGGAACAAATTAGCTGCGGCCCTCCAAATAAAAACTTGTCAAACAGTACAAAAGCTAGTCAAAAAGTAAAAAAAAACGCTCAGAAGAAATAAAGTCACAAAGAATAAATGAAACAATTTTTGCATCCAAGTTCACCGTGGAGGTGCATAAAGAGCCTGCCATACCAGAATCCTGCTTTGCAAGGGATGTACCGAAAGATCTGACTCATGCAGAAATGTCAGCCAAAAAGGTAACGAACAAATCAACAAAACACACGCAAGCAAATCAGCAGGCTAGATGATATTCACACCCGAGTTCTAGAGAAACTCAAGTGTGAGAAAGTTACACTCTTAAATAGCTTGTAACCTCCTGCTTAAAACAGCTTGGTACCAGAGAAGTGTGATGTCAATTAAAAAAGGTCTGGGAGGATAGAGGGAACTGTGGACCAGTAAATCTCATGTCCGTACCTTACAAATTGGTAGAGACTGTTATAATAAACGATAAATTTATAAAAAGCCCAGAATTAGTGGACTTGAGTAAATATGATATATTGGGTAGGCATCAAACTTAACTTCACAAATCTCTTATTTTCTTAAGGTACCAAAACCATGTGGACAAGAAAGATTCCAGTGACACACACTGCCTGACTTTCCTACAGGCATTTGGGAAGGTTTTTCAAAGGCTTTTAAAAAACTGAATTACCGCAGCAGGAGAAAAGATCCATGAGTAGATAAATAGCAGGTCAAGATAAGAAAAAAGAGATAGGAATGAATGATGAGTACTATTTAGAGTGAAGTCACCTGAGAACTGCACAGAAATGGGTGTTTTGACCTGTGTTGTTCAACATATTCCTACATGATCTGTGAAAGTGAGCAAAAGAAGATGGCAAAGTTTGCTAATGCTAACAATTTAGTCAGGGAAGGAAAAATGAGGCACATTTATTGAGGAACTGCAGATGGTTCTTTCAGCACTGGGAGACTGGGAGATAAAATACCAGGTGAAAAGTCAATATTGACAAACATGGAAGGGAGATATGTGAGGAAAAAGACTTAATTTTACATACACAAAACCCACAAAAACAGATACTAAGGAGATCTTGGTGCTAAAATGTCAGTGTAACCTTCAGTCATACACAGAAAACCAAATCTGATGTTATTAGAACTGGAATAAAGAGTAAACCAGACAATATAAATGCATGGCGAGTGTATCACGAGTAACATGCAGTTCCCTGTCTCAGAAAGAATACGACAGAAATAGTAAATGGATAAAGAAGCAGGACAAGGGTGATCAGAAACATGGAAAGGTTCTGTAGAAGGAAGGAGTGAGCAGAGCAGGAGAAAAGGTGACAGAAGAGACATGATGAGGTTCAGAAAATCGTAAAGGTTATGGAGGGGATCAGTGGATTAATTAGTTGCTGCCTCTTTTCATACAAGAGCTAGGGCGTAACAACTGGAGCTAGCAGTAGGTAGGAATGCAAAAAGCCAACAAAGCTGCTTCTTCACACCACACGTTATCTGTGCAATCCCTTGCCACAGAATTTTGTGATGTTATGATGTGGGTTCAAAAAGCAATCAAACAGAAGGAAAACTAGGTAGGGCTATTGAATAGAAATGTACCAATTCTGGATATAGAAATCCTTGACAATGGTAGAACATGCCAGGAAAATACGCGTACATGCTCTGCTATGCTCTACCACAGGCATCGGCTACTGCCTATTGATAGAGACATGATACTGGGCTAAATGAATGTTTGGTTCGACCTAGTATGACTGTTCTTTGTGTTTAACAAAGCAATTACAAATATTACCCAAAAGAGAAGACCATGGAGCTCAACTACTATTTTTACTTAGCTGTTTCTTATGTAATTGATCAAGCAACAGTATTAATCTGGGCAATTAAACCTCAGCTCCTTCCAAACCCACATATTTCTCTCTACCCTTTTCTCTCAAGCAAAGGAGGACCTTTTTTTGCATCAGTTCCTAACTATAATTCCATCCTCTAATACAGATCTAGCAGCTTTGATAAATGTATAATGGAGTTCTCTAATGAAGCCAAATCAGACAGTTCTATCACAGTACTTCTAGAACAACACCTAAGCGCGGTTATCTAAGAACCACCTACATTAAATTCTAGCCTTTAATTCCTACAACGCAGTTGTCTTCCAGGAAAGTGCTATTATATTCCACTTCTACCAAGCCGACTCCTCCAATTTCTTCTGTGCGTTTGTCTTGTCAATACATGAGAGAATCCTTTTTTGCAGAAAGAATATTTACTATATATTGAAATGCACATATGTACAATTCACACATGTGAATGTCTATATAAAAACACAGAAAAACTAGTTGCCTAACATTTTATTTCTATGCACTTCCTATAGCACCTATACTCCTCATCTTTAAATAGTTGTTTTTCTTTTCCCACAGCCAAAGCTTTAATGAGAAGTGACCAGAAACAAATACCCAGGCCCTTCTGTCTTGGCTGAAATCCACATAATGCATGACAGCACTGAAGATCCCTGGCAGGCACCTGTCAGAAACTAACATACCATAACTTAAGAGTCAGACTTAATTATCCAAGGAGACATTTAAAGAAAAGTACATGAAAAATATGACTCAAGAAGTGCGACTATCATGCATATGCACTGTACTCTGTAGCGTATGCAGAGGAACAAAAAAAAAAAAACCCCAATATCCTGGGAAAATTCTAATTAAAAGCTGTGTCTAC
The DNA here is from genome assembly GCF_000690835.1 of Fulmarus glacialis. Taxonomy (NCBI): domain Eukaryota; kingdom Metazoa; phylum Chordata; class Aves; order Procellariiformes; family Procellariidae; genus Fulmarus; species Fulmarus glacialis. Next base: position 58,493 of record NW_009213045.1, on the reverse strand, counting down.
TCTGTCTATTATATCTTATAATCAAAATAATTTTGTTATTAAGGTTTGCTGGTAAATCAATTGCAGAACATGTTACGAGGACAAATGCAATCATCAAGTATTTTAACAAAACATAATTTTTTCTATTTGCCTTTCTACTTTTCACATGTAATTCTGATCAGCTGACACTGCCACAGAAAATCAGAGTTTTGATTTAACGGTCTATAAAATCAAATTAACTTCTTTGTAAGCTTCACATGGCTGGGTCGCCACATCTCTTCTCGCTATGGCTGTCACAGCGTATTGGCCCTTTTGTGTTCTGAAAAAGAGCCCACCAGCGGCAACAAAATGTCAGCCTTACTCGATTTCAGGCAAGGAAATCACTTTTGTTCAGTTTCTGACGCAGGACTATTGAAAACTAAAGTTAAAGAAGTGACGCAGCTCAGCACCTCACCCCTTAGTTTGTACCTACCCCGCTGCTCTTCTCTGAAAAGAATCCTCTGAGCCTTGCAAACATTCAAAGACACAAACACATAGGGAAGGATGATGTCCCTACATCTAGTTCTTCTGACCCTACTCTCGTTTTTCTAAATTTCTTCTTAAGTTTAAGGTAACATGCAACAGAGCCAGAGACAGACAGTCAAGAAAAAAGCTTTCTGAGGAGAGTATATGTGAATGCAAGCAAGTTCGTCTTTGGACATCTACTCTTTAAAGATGCCCAACATGCATGAAAATCATGTAATACATGAAAATACAATTTGCTACCTTTACAAATAAGCAGGAAAAATACTGAAATACAAACCGAATAACAACAAATGATTTATTACCTTAATTGCACCTATCAAGGAGAGAAGATTATAAAAAAGGTGCAATGTTTACATGTAAACTTTATAGTGAGATTCAAGGTAGCAGAGGTAGAAAACAAAAGTTTCAAGGAAATAGAGAAACCTGTTACTTTAAAAGAATGCAAAAAGTACTAATAGACATTCTGCCTAAAATGTGAAAGAATTCTGACTTGATAATAAAAAAAAAGGATGAGTTGAAAAACTGGTTGATGTCAATATAAAAAAAAATAACCACTAGGGCACTCAAAATATACCGAATACAACAGCAAGTCTTTGACCTATTACAACTGAGTTTGTCTAAACAGCAACACAAAAATTGTCCCCTTTTTTCAAATATCTTTTTATTAGACCAAAAGATATATTTCCTCTCCTTACTAGGGAACATTAAAGCTTAAAGCAACCATTTCAGCCGAATAGCAACTATTATCTTCACATGATACACATCTCCTAATTTTAAGATATTCAAGGAAAAGGTATTGATGAGGCTGAAAATGCTACGGCCTGGTGCACCAGCCTGACACTTTCTAATCATAGCACGCTTGCGCTGAGCATGAACCGTAGCTGCAGCCGTGCTAGTGATACATACGTAGCTCGCACAAAGTGTGTCTGCATATAATCTTAAGCTGCACTTGACCTTATGGCAGAGCAACAGCCAATATACAGTTGAGAGCACTTGAGCCCTTTTAAGCTTTCACCCTTACAGAGCCCTGAGGGATATGTAAAATTAACACCACATTCAGCAAACACCGGTGAATGGCCAGGGACAACAATGTTATTCAGAAACCAGTTTTATCAGCCACCTTGAAAAAAGCATATGAAGCCTCGGAACAACTTTTTATTGTGATACCAGTTTTCCATTCTCCTGCTATTTTTAATGACAAGTAGGTGGATTTACGTAGGATAAGAGAGTAAACTGAGTCCTGACTTGCTCTCCCTGAAGTATAACCTAAATCTACAGAGCAGCACTGGGTCGGACAGAAATTGGGCCAAGTGCATCTAAGAACTGAACTTAATTTGTATAAACAAACAAGCTTTATTTATAGTATTCCTTCATCAAATCCCAGGCTTAGAGTCTGCATGTTCTTTAAAGACTCCATTTATGTACACTTGAATGCCTATTTAAGCAAAAAACAAAAGAGCTTTCCCATGGAAACCGCACAGAGATGTTTTACTTCACACGTACACCACAAACAAGGCTGCTAACTTCCATAATTTGCTGTATTTTCTTAGGCTTGCTATTGTATTTTAGGATCAAATCTTTTGGAGAAGCTGCTTACACAGGAGGCCACAGACATATAAATAAATGACCTAAGAGAGGCAAAACCTGAGATGTGAACTGAGAGGAAAGAGCATCTCGGCAGCTTGTGAGAAAATTTTATTTTTGGTTTCTCTGTTTCTAGCTGGAGGAACAGGTTAAAATTTTGCGTTTAGTTGAGAAACAAGCAATCTGGAGGCATTTGGAATCACATCATTTAATCAGGACTTGATTTGTCCCTTAGAATTAAATCAAGCCAGAGGGCAATCCCTGGGCTAAGAGAATAGCAAGCTTCAGTTACCAGATGCTATCTCTCAGCAAGGAATCTAAGTCAGTGGGCCTCAAAGGAGCCAGGTGATTTTAAAAACTGCTTAAGAGGACACAGAGAAAGAGAAGCTCCATTTTGTGGACTTTATCAGACAAGCATAAATTGGTCCAATTACTTCAGGAAGAACACGAGCAGTTGTTCTCTGTGAATGAAAAAGAACCTGCTAAACTGATACTCTGATTTGAGAATTTGCCTTTTAGATTTAGGTGATATGTGTCTAAGTATGAATGCATACAATCTACTTCTATATGTATGTATTTTAGGGGAGTAATTTTGCTCTTACTTATAATTACTACTGATTGTCTCAAGGCTACAGCGAAGGGTTAAGTCCTAACTTCAAAAGAGATGCCTACCTCTGCTGGAGGCCACAAAGATAAGCAAGGATACCAAGACTTTCAAGTTTAGCCCCCGAGTTGAAGGAATTGGATGGGCTCACCTGTTTGAAAAAAAAAAAACACCAACAAAAACCAACCCTAGGAGAAGGCTGGGCACAGAATCAAAGTCCCTTTGGCATGAACTTATGACAGTTCTGCCCATGAATATGAAGGCTGTGTTGAGTTGCTAAAAACAGAGGCAAGGCTTGCCAAAATTGAGGATGAGGAAATCTGAGTGATGGTATTTCAAACTTGGTGGTGCTTCTATACCCTACAAAGCAATGCGGTATACATGCTTCACTCAATATATGACTGGACAGCTAATGAACCCAGCTGGTGCAAGAGCAAGCAAAAGCCGTCCTTGATGGTGTCTTAAGCTACAGAGAGGAAGATGATGTAAACTGATCCCTCAAGTGTCTGAGAATAAGGGCAGAGTATTTGGTCAGATACCAGAATGTCAAGTGGGAGATCCTGTGGCCCTAGAACAGTAGGGCCAGAAAGATAAACAGAGCTGTTTCGTCTCAAAGGATGCCAAGCACTTGGGAGACTATTTGGCTACGACGGAAAAAGACTACATATAAGCAAAACCTAATAGACAGCATTTAGAAACACAAACAAGTTGTCTCTGATTTATCCAGGGCTAAATTTACTTCAGCTGAGCAGAATTACATTGTTTCTAGAGGTTAAATCACGTATACTTCTTTTCTGTTTTTATTTGGGATGTTTGACGTGGTGCTTGAACTAATATATTTAATTAGAACACTTTCCTATATATCTACATATAGTCCCATATACTTGGTCCATAACGTGGCTACGGTACAAATAAAGTAGAATGAAAAGTTATTTGGTTGTGTTGAAACACACTAACCTATTCTAAGAAGCCCTAGCAAATATTTTAAACACTGTTTACATAAGGTGCTCAATTGTGTTAAAAATCTTTCTTAAAATATGCTAAGACTATCATAACATCATACTTTTCTTGATACTGATTTATTTATGGTACCTACTCAGGAATCACTAGTTGTTCCTGCAAGCAAAGGGCTTTTAACTAGAGCAGCTTCTCTGTCTCTTTGCAGCTCAATGATAGTTATTTCAGACATTGCAGCATACTTTCTTCCCCCGCTTCTCATCATCTTTCTCTTATTACGTACCTAATTTAAAACTTAAATGCAAAGGCTCAAAACTCTCATAAGAGTGAATAACCTCACAAAAAGTACATGTTACAATAAGTGTACACATTTAGTGCTTTTTAAAAGAACTGTTATAATACTTCTAAATTTCAAGTGCAGGGCAGAGAAGTCCACCTGCTCATAAATGAATGCACTTAGTCAGCACATAGGTACTTGTAAGCTTCCAGCTGCAAAAGAAATGCATTTTGTAACGCATAATTTGTTGTAAAAAAAGCCACAGTAATGCTTGCAGTTATTGTGTTGTTTTGTTTTTTAAACAAAATACTCATAATATTCTGCTAGAGAAAAGAAACAAGTCCACAAAAAAAAAAAATAATTATATTTGATCAGAAATGGCTCTCCTAGACAGTACAGTAGTAAAACCAAATACTAACAAAAAAATTTCTGTTACAATGCATCAAAATCCAAAATCAAATGTTACTTGATGTTCTCCATAAAATTTAAATTAGTATAAAATCTGCAAATGCTTCAGTCAATTGTTGTTTGCTTCCATCATTTCCAAATTACAATCAGTCTCTGACCATGCCATTCATTTGATTTACTCAGCTTGAACTATTTTCATTCGACTGTTATTTATGCATCTTTGCTAATTTAATTTAATCTTCTGATTGTCATTCAAAACGTTCATCCCAATATGCCTCGTTATTTATGCAGTTTGATGCCTTTATGTGCTGAACAACTGATAATCAGCCTGCTTAAATCTCTTGCTGTTGTAACATTTTTACACTTTGCAAAATGGAAATACTGCAGCAAGGCTGTTGCCCATATTGCTCCATTCAGGTGAAATCTGTTTTGCTTCATTAGAAGACAGGGATAATATCTAGTATACAAAAGGGGCACCACTGCCCACGGCAGCTTGCCCTTGCAACGGAACCACACTGGGGAGGCTGTCCTGTCGTCTTTAACTAAAGGGGATACTCGGAGTGAAGTGGTGTCTCCCCAGCCTGAAACAAGAGCTTGCACAAAAACTGCAGAGGAAAGAGTCAGAGATTCTTTGTTTCTAGCCAACAGAAAAAGCAGTAAAGAAAGAGATATTCAGACTTTCAGAAAACTTTCTCAAGTTCTGATAGGACTGCCTCCTATGCCGGACTGGTGGTTTGCTCTACCTCCTCCTGTTCTTCCGTGTCTTTTTATTACCGCGTTATTCTGTATCTTTCAGGTTTTTCTTCCTTGCTCTCCCCATCTCGCATGCTTCCCTTCAGGGTCCCCCCGACGCCAACACAAAACCACGGATTTTAATCTGCTCTCATGCAGATTACTCCTGCTGGGGGCTATCTTGTCTACTTAGATTGGAAGCTCTTTGGCGCAGAGATTGTCACCACTCTGTGCCCGTACAATGCCTAGCAGAAAGAGTCTTCTTTTGATCAGTCCTCTGGCACTAATGTAATAAGCATAATTAATAAAGTGTCTGTCTATATTCGTATATGGGAAATGCTAGGACTATATGAGAACAAAAACAGGTTCAGCTTTTATAACACTGGAAATGTACAGTTAAATCCATGAAATTTCTACCAACAGATGACCGTGTAACAAATGGAATATTTAGTAGGAAACAGCAATCTGACTTACTTTGCTCTCTTGGCCATTTCATTGCCATCCCAGCGGGGGCTGTAAGGGTAATTCTTCTGGGCCTGGGAGTACAGCTGGCCACTGTTAGTGAAGTGGTAGACGGACTGAAACGTTAGGGTTGGTTGGTCTCGAGGAAAGTAGAGGGGCAGGTCAACTGAAATAAAAAAAAAAAAGGAAGAAAAAAAAAAGAAAAAAGAAAACAACATTGCAGTTTTTTTTCCTTTTTTTTTTTTTTTTTTTTACTGGGAATATATCGTTCTTTTCTATTGATTTAAAGGTGACAGGAGAAATTGATGATTACTTCTAAAATATACTTCTGCATTTCTTATAAGTAATGATTCCAATATATTGCTATGTGGCACAGTTTGCTCTATCAAAACATTTTTGTAAATTACATAATTTAAAAAAATGTTTAGCTAGTGTATTTCTATGTTAATTGCAACATTGACACCATGACTATTTTGTTATAGAAAAAATAATGCGGTATTTTCCTTTATAGTGAAATTTTCCCTTTCAAAAATTCACAAAATACATTCTGTTTATGCTTCCCATTCAAGAAACAAATTTATCTTTATCTGCTTTAGCCAATTCATTGTAGTGCCCCCACGGACATCAAAAGCATTATCATTCTCATTTTACAGCTGTCTGAGACTTAAAGTGGGGAAATGATTTGATAAAGGATGCAGAAAGATTCAGTCACATGAGTTGGAAAAGATCTCAACTTGCCGTCATCTGTTAGACAAAAAAACCCCCACAAAACCAAAAACACACTGCAGAGTCATTAATACCCAAAATATCTCGCTAAAAATAAAAATCAGAACCTCTTAGTTCCCTTTGCTTATCACTGTCTCATGATCAGCCAGGTCTGGCAGAACAATAAAATAGTCTACAACAGTTAATAATATGGTCAGAAACTGTTTTTTTTTAACTTAACTTTTTCATTGCTAGATTTATATTTAAGATTTTCTTGGTCTACTTTTAATTTCAGGATGCTTCAGAAATCTGTAGTTAAACTGAGTTATGACAACAGACGAATTATTTACATTAAATGTCTAATCTAATACCAAAATTAACAGAAGAATGTGCATTTCTTTTAAAGGTGTAGACTTCATTTATAAAGCACCTACAACTGTACTTTTTGTTATCCTCCAAATCACAATTCTTTAATTCTGCACCATGAAAGAACACTGCAATGGAACAGCAACTCCCCGTAATTCTTAAATAATTTTTCCTATTGGTGTAGCAATGAGTGAAATAAATTAGTAAGATTATAATTCATTCATAGGAGCCTGGGTTCTCAGTATTCTCTGTGACTTCACAGTCCTTTCTAAAGAGAAAGAAAGACTCCTAACTTAATAAACAGGTTGTAAAAACTGAAGTAGGAGCCAAAGCAGGTGGCAAAATCACTACAAACAGAATTTTAAGAAAGAGAAAGGAACATTACAGGACTGAACCCATCCTCAGGTGGAACAGGATCTCCCCTCCAGTATGCTTGGTAACGCAATATACTTTAAATACTTCATGGACCACTGCCTTTGAATTCTCTGCTTATAGACTGAGATATCAGTGAAAGACAGATTTTATTTTTCTAAATCCTATGCTATCACCCTGCTAGTCCCTTCATCTTTCAGTTTTTCTAATCGTGTCTGAATACTTGGATGTGCATCAGCCAAACCATAGCTCCCTTTTCCCGGAATTACCCTCCAAACTCTACAAGTAAAACTATTTGTAGCCTTGAAGTACACAAAACTGAATGTGATATTCCAGCTGTAGTCTCAAAATACAAGAAAGCACTGTGGACAACAGCGTTTGCTCAGTTCATGACCCAGTGTCTGAGCTACACGTGATAACTCCCCGAGTCCTGGTGACTCAGCTCACACAGCAGCTTCCAGCAGATATTTAAGTGGTAATGACACGGGCAGAGTTCTGGTAATTTGAGGGCAGATCACTGCTGTAACAAAGGTTAGATTCAAATCAAAGGTTAGATTGCTCCATCAAATTCCTCTTTATAACATGATTATTAAACAACAACCCTGGAAAACATTGGCGTATTGAGGCCATTTATCAGCAAGCAAGCGGTCTCCTCCCCTCGCAGACGGTGTGTGTGCACCACAGCCTCTGAAGGGCTTCACCATGGAAAAGAGTATGAAGCAAGGAGACAGGCTCTCCGTTTCAACGTTATAAATGTACTTCTTCAGCTCTGAGTGCTTAAACTCTGTTCCTCTAGTGCATCTTTTTCCTTCTTAAGTACCAACTCCTTAAAGGAAAACTACTCTGTATGCTTGTGTATTTTATTACTGTGTGAAAGGAATAACAAACTTTAGCAAAACACTCGAGTAATAGTTCAGTCCTTATACTTAACTTTTTACTTAACTTGAAAATTTCTAACTTTCATTAACTTTCCTTTGAAAACCTCTGTCTACATAACAGGGGCAAGCAGCAGTTTTCTTCCTGTTACCTAAAACTAAAGGTTTGCACATAAGAGAAAGTATCTAGCACTAGAAATGCTGTTTAAATGGATAATCAAGACATTGCTATCACTACAGAGACGTTTCCGTTCATTACAAGAAGCCTTTCTTTTATAAAAATATTTTTCCAACACCGGTATCACCAAAATATGACAGAAAACATTTTGCTCTTTTATTAACCAAAACCTGTATAGGAATTTTCAGGAATTACTTACATTATAAACTGTTAAATCAGATAATCAAATTAGATTTAAAATTGTGCATCCCACATCTGGCTAACAGCAGTATCATCCTGAACTGCCAATAGAGTTTTGAAAAATTTGACCTGCTTTGATTTCTAACCTTCACCTAAAATCGCCAAACTCCCATTTTTCTAACCCAAGTGTTTCCTTAATACAAGGTGTGAGATGAGTCCAGACCAAGTAAAAAAAAAACTGTCCCTAATTCTGGAACACAACCACACCTAAAAGACCAGTAAACAGGAAACAGCCTTGAGTTGTAAAGTGTTATACACATCTCAAGGTAGCCAGCTATTATTTTAGCAGTAGGAAGGGAAGGCAAGAACTCACTTCCGTCGCAGTGGATGCCCATCCATTGACACTGTGAGTGCACAGAATGCTTGGATTTGGGGTGAAGCGTTTTATCGTACATGAAAAATAAGCAAGTACCATTGATAATCAACGCTAGTAAGGTGCTTTGAAGATAAAAGCTCAAATTCTGCTCATAGTCGCACAGGTTGATAAAGAAAGTTTTTCTTTTTACCTGGTTGTATAGGCAATCTGACTCTCAATCTGTGCATTAATACAAAATCAGATCTGCCTTCATGCCACACGTAAGGTGGCAAAGGTAGCTGTTATCATAATTACATCCCAGACAACATTTACACTTTGTCATGAAAAATGCATCACAGTTAAAAACAACGCACCGCTTTTGCAAATCAACACCTGAACTAGGCAAACTATAAAAGCCCGCTTTGGTTTGGCATGCTAGTTACCCAAGAACTACAAAAACGTATTCATGTTGAATACAAGTACTATTTCCAAATAACAGCTGACTCACAAAGTACCCTGGTGATATGTCTGCAGAAAATAAGCAGATGACTCATGTCTGTAAATTCCTGAAAGTACCAATAGACCCCTTGCTTAGTCATCTTTTGCTTGGATGCTGGGTTCACGAGCTCTGTAAACTATAATGAGGGATCTAGCTCTTAGTAGGACTCTCTCTCCCTTTTTCCCTCTCTTCTAAACAGTGCAAATTATCTCTCTAAAAATAACTTCATCTACGTAAGTGAGTCACTTCAACTAGCAAGCTTATACAAGTCATGCAGTTAAGCAGTAATATTTGGTTATGAAGGTAAAAATCTTGCTGTCAAACTCAGATTTAAAATGAAAATTATGTCAGAGGAAGTCCCATTTACCCCTTCTCTCACAGAAATAGAAACATTTCCTTTGGAAAATTTAAACAATTAGCTCATTCAGGAAAGTAAAGCTTTCTAATTCAGTTCCCTGCTCAAAGTAATTTAATCCTCATGATTTCTTACTTTGGCTTTCCTAAGCATCACACTGTTAATACAAGAGGAGCTCAAAGCAGCAGACTGGAGAAAGAAGCCACTACCATAGTAAAATGCTGCTTTCTCCTATGTTACAATTTACAGATCATTTTTAAAAAGTCAAGTTTTAGAAATCCATGGTGTGGGGAAAATCACGTCTTTATGAAAGCTCTACGTGAGCAGAACTTGGAGGGCTGTTTTGGGTAATTAAGCATTGAGTAAATTCTTTGCTGATTGAACCCTAATTTTCCCACACAGTTCATAAGAAAGCAAAAGAAAAAGGACTTGCTTGTTGAGAATGAGTCATGTTGTAAAGAAACTTAATTACAGTTTATAAATAGTTGAAGTTGCTCTCTTTTTGAAACATAAGAAACTATTGAGAAGTAACACACAAATTTGCTTCTCTTGACTTAGTTAGCATATAATGCATTCATATATTCAAAACATAGTTATCGTAAAGCCAAAATCCTGATTCCTTAGTAACTAAAAAACTGTGCAATGAATCAGTACGGTTTAATTGTTCATTTTCTTAAATAACAACGATCTGAGATCTGGAACAGGTTACCTAGTTTGTTATGCTTACGTCAACAACTACAGAGTTGATTTCGACAGTCTTATTAACTTTAAAATAGTATCTTTAGCATCTAATCTTATAGCTTTTTAAACAGGGTATGAAATGTGAAAGGAATGTCTCGGCAAAAGCATATACCAGTGCTGCTATAGGGTTTCTGAGGGAAAAATGCTCAGAAGAAACAGGCAGGTTTATCACTCCCTGCCTTTAAGTACTGGAAAGAAGGGGAAACAAACAATGCTTGAAATGCATGCTGACCATATAAATATTTCAAAGTACTTAGATAGTAATATTTAGAAAATTTTTCATATACTGTTCCCCTGTTCTAGAGAAAAGGTTTATTCATCCTTTGTACAGCACTGGATAAATCTAGATATTTGTTTTCACAGAAGTCAACATTTACTCACTGAATGTTATGCACCGTTTTAATGCTTGGATGGTACTATACTGGTTATCTTATTAACCTTTGGGATGCTTGAATCTGCTGCAGCTTATTGCACCTGTAATTTGTTTTGCACTCATAAACACTGGCTGATCTGGATATTTTACTGCTGAGATTTCTACTTCTACAAGATTTCATGGCCTGCACAACCTTAATTCAATCTCTACTTGCTTTATGGAGCCGCCTTCAAACACAAGATAACACAGTATTCTTTCCAGTTCAGTTCCCAGGCTGGACAGAGCTGGCCAAAGGAGACACTGTTCTGGTTTGCCCCATCTGACAGACTCTACCCTTCTGCATTTATTTACTGCACAACAATGAAGCCTTGCTCTGATTAAATATGTATTCATTTCAGCATGAGCTTTTCAATGGGATTGTTCTAATCATCGTAAGAGATGATGATAGCTACAAAAAATATTTAAAAAACTGTTTCACAGCACCTTCATGAGTTGAGAGGCTACTTAGGGATTCCAGACCAGGAATGAAAGGACAGTCAACTTGTCCACTGATGCTGAGTGCCAGCCTGTGGGACCCAATTCTTCTGAGGCTTAATAGTAGATAATACTTTATATAGCCAAACACAACTCCTTCCAATGTTGACTGCCATCGTAAGTACTTCAGAATCAATCATTACTGGACATGTGAAAAGCTTTGTTTAAATTATTTCACAAGAAAAACAAGAAGGGTACAGGAAAGATGTGCCAAACCCAAATCTCCAGAGAACACGGAACAATCTTAGCCTGATACTATCCGTTCTCTTCCCGAAATTCCCTGACTCACTCCTTACTTATCATCCAACTTTGGCCAGAGACTGCCTCTGCATTCAAGTACTTCTGATGAAGTAAGTAATGGAAACAGGAAACACATATTCCAGGCTCCAGAACTGTCTCTTATTAGTATATATTCATCATCTTTTTGGTTGTTCTTTTTTTGGTTCAGTGAATTTCACATTCTCTCTGCCTTTACTTGCAACTGAGGTCACACTGCTGGGAAAAACAACTTGTGGATTTGAATGCACTGCCTCAAACTGAAAAGTTCCTTGAACTCAGAGCTCTCCAGTTTTCATGATGTGTTAATGTGGATGAGACCCATGTGAATTTACAATGCAACATGGTGGTAACACAGATACCATATTATATAATGCTCCTTACACATCTATCAAGCTCTATTTTAAAAAAAAAATTTCTAGTAGGTTTTCTGGCCTGACTTCTCCTATGGGAAAGCTGTTCCAGACAGCCTGTATGATGGGTGAAAAATCTTCACCTAACTTCAAGGGAACGCAGCTATCTTCAGTTTTTACACAGAAATTCCAGTACAGAAGGCCTTTCAGGAATCATACTGGTCACTGTACCTACTGAGAAACCTGAACAGATTCAGCCGCAAGCATTTTGGGGACTGTAGTGACTAGCACAAATCTCTGCAGGGCAGGATTTCAGGCTATTTTGCCTAGTGAATCTTTCCTCGACTCTTGTGTGCTAAAGGCCTTTAGCCTACGTTCTGCTGGCAAAAAATGGAAAGGTGAATTTGGCTCAAAACACACATAGAATTACTAAATGCCACAGCTATCCTGCTTTGGTGCGTGATGATGTAGTCCTGCAAGAATGAGAGAGCAAGGATGACAAACAACATATCAATGGCATTAGTGTGGGACTTTAAGTTAAGAGAGCACAGTCATAGGAATTTGAATTTGTTAAATATTATTAGAGCTAACATCCCTTTGGAGAAAAACAGGTTCTTTGCAGAAAGATGCTATTTTGAAATCAACATTTCAAAATTTCAAATGTGAAATGAAAAGCTGTTTATGGAATTTTAGCTGAGACACTTATGGCACTTTGGGTGTGTTGGTAATCACAGCTGGTTTTGAAATAATTAGGTCTGCCCTTGCTATGGGAAATATCCACCCCATCGGCAAAGTCAACACTTACATAGTAAATGAATACGATGACTTATATACAAAATACTTCCAAATAAATGCTAGGAAAACACAAGTAAGTACTATGAAAAAAGACAACTACGTTTTTTCTTAACTGCATCAGTTATATATCAACTGAATGTACAATATTAATCAATGGAACATAAACATTGAAATGTGATTGTAATAATGAAAAAATGGCAATGTGTGAGATTATGACAATTTATGTGAATGTATGAAATTCACAGTTCCTTGTTTTGTACATGGAAATGGGTCTGGCAACAGAGTAACTCACTAAGGAGCCAGTCCATTTGTATCATGATTGATCCTCATAACAACACAAGATCTTCTTGACCTTTGTCAGCAACTATAATATTCCAGAATGGGAAGGGAGCCCACTGAGCTGTTTAGAAGATAAGGTTATTAGAAGGTCCTTAGGAAGAATTCAGCTTGGATAAGAAAGGAGGAAAACTGCTGAGGAACTTTTTCTTTAGCACAGGTTTAACACATTACCTCCAGAACATGAGGCTGCTGACAGCAGTTATTGAAAGTGCTGGCAAATACCCAGTTTGCAGTAACTTTGGTGATGTTCATCACAACATTAAGGAATGCCTGAAGGAATCTAATTTTCCTTATTTTTTCCTCTCTTCTGTTTTTAATTGGACGGGAATAACTTTCAGCTATTGTCAGTCCAGGCTAGATTTTAAATAAGAATTGGTTCTTCTTTTTTCAAAATATTTGCACCAACAGTATGTCCCTTTCCATAATGCGTCTTATGACAACATCACATCTATGGAAATGGCCAACTTCCAAGTATCAAATACAGAAGTGGTTACCTTTCATTCCACTCTTAGACAGCCCTTGAATCTTTATGATTAATGGAAACAATTACCTGTGATGGATTGAACTGTTCAACACATCACAGAGAGCAGATTTGCTTCCTTGTGGATTTCAATGAGACTAGAATAAATTTATCGCTTAGTTTTCTTTGTTTTGGTTTGTTAGTTCTTTTTTTTTTAAATATGAAGTATTTATATTTTTATTTGAAGAGGATTGCATGACACTGCTGTATCTGTCTTGTGTTTCTCATTCCACTGATAATGAGAACTACAATATAGTCTAGGCACCAATGGCAACTAGATTTATCATTACTATTGTTTTGATTTTCTTTCAACACAGGCAAATGATACGGTTGTAAAAACATCCCATGTCTTTATCATAACCTGTATCTTTCTAAGTACCCCATCCTTCATACAAAACCAGCATTTTAAGAAAACGTGACAAAAATAGTTTAAATACCTTAAGTTACAGTCATGTGCTGCAGACAGAGTATCTAATTCTCTGTTTAGTCTTACAGAGGAACTAAATAACAGATCAGATCAAGATATTCTTCAAGCAGTTTCCAGCTATGCGGTCAGACACCATGAAAAAGTGATGTAACTTAACCCGAAAACCGCTTTATAATGTCTTCTTGCTTTGAAGTGTCATCACCCAACCCAACTATGTCACACTTTTTTGGACTTTTCCAGCAAGACTGTACTACCTCCTAAAAATATCCCATGGAATATCTCATAATCCTAGATCGAGCCCAAAGAAATGGCATAATGGCCTCCCAGGTCTTTTCCTTCTCTAATTCCTGTAACCATGATTATTTTAATTAAAAGAAAGGCTTTTTATTTTTATCTCACTAGCTTCAGCTAGTGACATCTATTTTGCTTTATTTTTACTTCAAATTCTCGAAGATCTTCATTCCCTCCCCCTTCCGTTTTTATTTCCTTTTATTGTTTCTGCTGTAACAGTTTCTATAGTAACTTCTCTAAGTGCTGATGAGATTGATGCTACTAAAAGCTGCCTCTTCTCCATCTGAATTGCTTGAGGCTTATACTTTAAATACAGTTGCAGTTGTTATGGGTGTAAAAAGCAAGCTGTGCCCTTTCTTGGCACAAGCTGGTGACCGTCGCATGTAACTGGTGGAGAAAAGGCGAAAACTTTTCCTCTGCCTTCCCAGTACAGAGACGCACTGCTAAACGCTGAGAAGTTTTACATTACTTTCCAGCAGGGCAGGAAGACTTCTAAAGCATGTTTTTACCTGAAAAGCAGCTGTGCAAAAACATTGGCTTCTCTCACTGACACTTTATTAAGCTTATGAGGCTTGCAAATAAGTTCTTTTTCCTGTTTTAAATGCTGCCTGGGATTTGAAAGGAAACTGATTTATTTCATTGTCATCTGTGATCAGCGTGACATTATCCTGAAGGTCAAGAGGACCCTTTGCTGACACAAAAGGACCCTTTGCTGACACACATGCTATCCTGTTCTTTCAAGCTCTGCTCCATGCAGGCTTACAGCTTTCAAATCACAACGCAGTGTAATCCTGCCTGACCCAACCAGCCAACTAAGCCACTCCAGATATTTTTAAAGCTAAACTGAAATCTACTTTACTGCAATATAGGCCCATTGCTTCTTCCCACTCCTGAACATTACAATTTATCACTTTTGCCCTCGAAGCCACCTTTCACAGTTCTAGAAGCTTAGCTTTCTATTGCCTTTTCATGACCTAAAGAACTAGTTTGTGGAACATAGTCTTTTAAGCCACGCTTTCTAGACTACCAGTCATTTTTGGTGCTCTCGTGAATACTCCATTTGATGATGAAGCAAGACAAATAGCAGGATCACAGCCCTAAGCTTCAGGGAGCAGACTTCGGGCCATTCAGGGATTTTGCTTCTCCCATGGAAGAATCCTATGGGTAATGGTCCTGGAGAGAAGAGGGGTCCATGATCACCTCCTCCAAGCTCAAGAATGGTCCATCCTAATGAGCAGAAAGTCAACCAATCGTAGCAGGAGGCCTACATGGATGAACAAGAAGCTCCCTTGTTCATCAAACTCAAACATAAAAAGGAAGCACATGAGATGTGGACACGCTCTGAGCATGCAGAGACCGGGTTGGGAATGTCAAAGCTCACCTGGAGTTGAATCTGGCAAGGGGAGTTAAGGACAACAAGATGGGCTGCTACAGGAACAGCAACAGCAAAAGGAAGACTAGGGAAAATGTGGGACTGCTACTGAATGGGGCAGGGGAACTGGTGACAAAGGAGTCAGAAAACCAGCTTAAGCACTCCCTCCTTCCCCCATTTAGACGTTTAAGCATCTTTGTGACCAGTTCTATCTCTAAACCAAGGTGTATTTCTTATTATTCAAAAGTAAATTATATTTATCTATTTCATAAAAGGCATGTAGCAGTCGCCTTCGTGTGCCATTGCTATGTCACATATGGATTCTCAGAAAAAGTTTACTTTGGTGACAAAGTAATTGTCATTGGGTAGAAAGAGGAAGGAGATAGGGAAAAAGGATTCAGAAAATCTTTCTTTTCTTGATGCAGTGCTTATTTCTAGCAATTTCATATCTTTAATAATCCTGTGGTGTTCTTTATTATCCCGTTTTTTTCTGAAAGCATTGCCTGGTATTAAACCCATGACTGATCCATGTGAAACCCACGCTCATCATCTCCTTTCCAGACTGAAAACAAAATATTTGCTTTCTACTTGCTACTACGAGCAATTTTCAACTTGCTGTATCTCACACCTTTAACGTAGTTCTCACCTTAGAGAAAAACTATCTGTGAATGCCATGTGAGAGAATGTCAAAATGTGTAGACACAAGACATAGACACAGAGTATGAAGAAAAAGTACCACAATCTGTACTCAAGTCCCAACTCTGTCAGAGACTTTTTGTGACCTAATTACTTTTTTTCAAAAATTAAGTGGATAAAATAGGATTATATCAGTTCCCTATCTCAGGCATCTTTTCTGAAAATTTATTAGTTATCTGTCATACTTGGGCACATAGTAGTAGTACTCTAGATATATCTATTAGATAAGAAAAAGCAACAGTTCACTTTTCTGAAAAGTGCAATTTTATAAGCAGTTATTACAAAACCTTTCAGTCCATTTGTTAAAGTGCTTGTAGTTCCTGGAAGAACATCAATTAATGTCTACAGCAATATACTCAGTTTTAGAAGTATGGCAAATACATGCATTTCTCAGAAATTAAAAAGGTAACATCCACAGCAAAGTGACACTTAAAAATACTTTACCAGTCCACACACGTCAGGCCATCATAAAATACTTGTAAAACCTAATTCCTATCACGAGAGTTGTTTCCTGTTTGTTGCTGTTCATACCAAGTTCTATGAATTGCCTTGTGCCCTTTCTCCCTTTTTCAGCAGAATTATAAATACGAACCTAAAACTAGTTTATACTGAGTGACATGATTACAAAATGAACACAGAGAAACAGAGAAAGAGGAAAAGAAAACCTCTGTTTTCAGGTTCACATGCATCCATTATGAATACCTAAATACAGAAAATCTCATTCAGCTCCCATGCAAGTACCCAGGATGTAATGAAAGGAACACGATGTTTAACGTACCCTTAATGACAAAAAATTAAATTATCAGCTTTCAATACAAATTTCAAACTAAATCCAGTTGGCAGTGTCCCTTAGAAATAAAGGAGAAGAACACGCAACGGAGAAAAATGATCAGCAAAAGGCTAATTAATTTTCCAAATGCTGCAATTCAGTCCTGGGATTAGCCCCTGCCTATGCCTAGTTAAGTGCAGAACTGTGTGCCTGTGACTCAGGCTACTTTTCCATCACACTGCTGCGTATCCGCAGCTTTTGTTGCCTTCAGTTAAGCGATATGCACCTCACTACACAGGAAATGTCAGAGAATGCTTTGTTTTGTGGTGATTAAAACAATGTATAAAGTTTTGAAGAGACCCCCTCTGCTCAGGGTATATTTTGCTCTAGGCAGAACGACATACGCTCAGAAACTTTCAAGACCAGATTCAAAGAAATATGTGGTACTGACTGAAAGTACTGAGAGAGTCAGAAGAAACAACCGCCTCATGAGACACACTTATCTGGTTACTGAACAGTCAAAAAATTACTCCCAAGCATAAGATCCAAATGGCTTTTGACTTCTGCCAGCCAGTTTTACATCACTGGGGCTTTGTTAATCTCCAGTTTCTCATTTAAGAACAAAATGACATGCCTATACAATCTTTGCAGACTTTTTTGATCAGCATTGAACTTCTCATACAAAACTCCTGAAACATTTACTTTGTTATGCTTGACATTTCTGCTGAACTATCTTGCTTTCCTGACACTACCAGACATCACTCCATTCTCCTATACCTTGTTAATCACACTGTCATGTTCTCTTTTTCCTTCTCCCTTAGTTTTCACGGAGTCATAAATTCCCATTTTCATTTAAGGAACAATGAGAAGAACAAAATAAAAGCACTAGGTAAGGAAGCCAAAACACCTCATCAGATAAAAGCTCACAGAAGTGATCTAATGTAAATATTCCACTCAATGCTTGGCCCTTTTTTAGGAAACAACTCGGCCAGACAACAGTTTATTTTTCCATACCTTTTCTTGAAGAGACTTCTCTTTCATAATCAGACTAACTTCCCTGAAGAAGTAGAGCCAATGCAATCTTAATTTCCTCCAAAGCTTTTTTTCCTGGAATTTTACGTGCTAATTGTCATGACTGCCAGGCACTGATATTGATGAAGAAGAGCAACTCTTGAAAACTATCTTCTTTTCAGCTTCCAAAAGGCATGTGAGCAAGTCTTATGTGACAGAAAACTGAAAAAAATATATCTCTAAAACTACCAACCCCACTCAAATGATTATTCATACTCCAGTAGCACACAGGAGTCATTGAGCATATTCCAACTGCATTAAATACTGTATCAAAACAACAAACACTAGCTACTTCTCACGTTTACATTTAACAAGATCTATAGATCCTATAGAACAGAGAGGGCTCTATGGCCGAAAGTACGGGCAGATAAAGGTTTACTGAAATATTTACAGGAATGTTTACATGAAACAGTCGCATGTTCTGGGTTCTAAATTGCTCGGATAAACAAACTATTTCTCAAACATTTTTATTATCTCAGTGACTGTGGAGTTAGTGTGGTAGGCATGTGATTTTTCAAATAGGAATATGCAGAAGCAATTTCAAAAAGAACAATAAATACAATCTTAGATGAAAGAAAATACTTTTGCCTTTTCACATAAGCTCTCCTAAACCCAAATAGCAAACACTAAGCAATCAGACACACGTTCATCTAGGAAAAATCTTCCATTTAAGACTTTACCAAACCTCCCTGCTAGCCATTTACTACCACAAAGTCTAACCTGTTTATTTAAACAGCTGCTGGAGGAATAGATGAAGGGGCTGACAAATGCTCGTTAGTTCTGTTCTGTTGACTTTCCAGAGGTGGGGCAATCTCCTTTAAAGGGCAGGTAACATCTTAAACTACACCAGGTGCCTGAAAAATTAACATTTACCTGAATTCTAAGGATTATTGTTGCTCTTCTGAATGATTAAAACAGTACCTAAGCCTAATGAGTTATTTCTGCTTGGAAAGGGAACTGATAGAAGGAATTACTTCTTCAACGCAATTTTGTTTATTTACAGTGAGTGGACATACATTCCTCTTTCTCTGAACACTACTAGAATAAACTGTACTTTCTTTGCACAGTAGTGTAAACTTGTCTTCCCAGCTACTAATGCTCTTTCCCAAAATGTTCTTTTTTTTTTTACCCTTCACCCAAGCCTCATCTGACAAACATGGCTACCAAAAATTCTTTGTTTGTGTCTTTATTTTACAAGCTGCTTTCTGAGGCTGTGGACAGATGTGCTAATCCAGATCCAAAAGAGGTTTATGTGAGCGAACCCCAATTGTTTAGCTCAGGCCATCAATTTAAACCACGTAAGTTGACTGCGTTGGCACAAATTGCTGTGCTGACAAATGTGCGCAGATAGCAATATCCAATGCATCAGAAGCTGGCATTGATGACTTCCACCAAAAAGCCCTGAATCCAGAAGCGGGTGTCCGCCCAAAGCCTGATACTCATAAGTATAACCTCCTATAACCCCATTAATGCTCTAGGCCCCTTGCTTGCTTTTCTTTCCTGTGTAAAAACCTCCTTTTTGCTGAGATGCTGCCTATGTCTGATCTATTCTCTGACAGAGGTAACCACATAATTGCACAGACAGGTAAGAGAGTGGACAAAAAGCTACTTCAGTTGGCACTCCCATAGGAAAAATGCTTGTTAATTAAACTTTAGCTTTTACATGACCAGCACTTTGGACCTCCTGGGTCACTGGCATTACCCAACACAAAACCTGAAATCCCTTACAGTTAGCCAAGGTCAGTGGCAGCAAGTGTTCCCACCAACTTCACCTAAGTCTGAGATCCCATACAAACTTAAGATATAAATGCTGGCAGCTTCCAACATTCTCCATCCCCCAAAATATTGTTCAATGAAACAAAACCTTTTTAGTTTAATATCTGTCCTTTTCAAAATGTCTTAAATAACCACTAACACAAGCAGTGTTTCATTTGCTATTGCAATCGGTCCATCTTCTGTCAATCTCCTTTGTGCTGATAACCTAAAAATCTCGTATGATAAAAATTTATCTTTGAAAAGCCTATATACAGGTCACTTTGGAGTCCTATTCCTGTGTCCATACCAATAAGGCTACTTAATTCTTAATTATGCACAGATAATGTAACTTGTGTTTACATTTATATACGATGTAAACACACAGAATGTGTGCAGGAACAAGCATATGAAGAAATATCTGTCTCCAAAAACTAATCATAGCTGATTTATAAACAAGAAGAGAAAGAAATCAGCAGTATATTGAAGTTTACTTACAAAGCTTCATACTGAGACTTACTCATAACAGTATCAATATCAAAAGCACTAAGCCTGATTAATGATTTCCACTTCCATGTGGATGTATGAACTTCTCTGAATGTTTATTTCTTCTGTCATACATTTGAAAGCACCTGATTAATTCTTAAAACTAAACCACTAAAGCAACAGTTCCTTTGACTGCTCTTTGATCTAATATAATAACTTCAGCAGCTGCATTAATCTAATGATTACGTTTCCAATTAGGTAGTTCTTCTGTGTTTTAAGGTAGAATTTGGTTCCTTTCATTTGATTTGCCACGATGCTTGCTGTATACTGACCTATTTATTCTCCTCTGAATACTTTCTCTACATAGTATAGTAAATATATAAAGTAGAACAGTTTTCAACTTACGGCTCTCTCTCCCAGACATTTTATCAGACGCTTGCTAAATATTCAACCATAATATACATAGTTATGTCAGTGGTTAAGAGATGAAAGCCTGCATTACT
This sequence comes from Fulmarus glacialis, assembly GCF_000690835.1. Lineage (NCBI taxonomy): Eukaryota > Metazoa > Chordata > Aves > Procellariiformes > Procellariidae > Fulmarus > Fulmarus glacialis. The sequence continues at coordinate 37,782 of NW_009213045.1, read as the reverse complement.
TCACTCAGGAAATGAAGTGCAGGTTTCGGTCCTTTCATTGCAATATCCTTCAGTGCATGGAACATAAATGTTTTTGCAGTGGATTGTTCAACAAGTAGGTGATGCAATGGCTTACAAAGCCACTCTATGATTTCTAAGGCCACAGGGTTAATACATAGTGATAAACTATTCGTTATAATTGTAGCTTTTGTGCCAGTTAAATTGAGCACTCTGAATATTACACAGTTAAAACCAACTCTGTTATTTAACAGAAATTTGAATTTTGATTTCCCTGAAATCTAACTGATTAGATTAGCAAAAATCAAATCCACAGGAATTTTAACACCGATAAAATTAAGCCAAACATATTGGGGAGTAAGAAAGGAATGAAATCTTCAAGCAGGTTGTACATAAAGAAGTATCATCTCATGGAAGACAATGGCCCAGTGACCAATTCTCAGTTGTAGTTGGAGAGTAAGTAAAGATGTAATAAGGACAATTTTAAAAAAAAAAATCAGTTTTCTTTCTTTTCCACAACATAAATCATACTAATATAATGGAAGTTTTTTAATTTCAGACCTCTTACGGTCATTACTGTCTGGAAATCTTAAGTGATAAAAAGAAAGGCATCAGTGAGACCATTCTTTATGATCTCCAATACAACACAGGGTGAACGACTTCTTTGAACAATGGCAATCCCCACTTCTTGCTTTAAAAACTCTGGGACAAATTTCTATGATGTCATTAAGACATCATTAGTTTTCCACATGAAAAGCTAGCCCACAATAAAAAATGATGTAATCTCAAATACTCCAGCGCTAGAGTGTTAACAAACACCAATGTTGCAGCTGCCCAGGTTGCACTGTAGTTATTTTAAACAAAGATGAGAAGTGTAACAATAAAAAATAAAGGGTAACATGACTGAATTTCCCCAGACCAAAATATCTTTGATACCTGTGAATTTCACCTCACCATAGGGAAAAATAATAGTTGCTACTTAAGGTAACATGAATAAGGTAGTAACAAAGCCATGCTTACTAATTTCTACATGAAGTAATTCCTATATATTTATTTAATTAAGAATGTATTTTTGAAAGTAATGCAATCTTGATTTAAAAATTTCAAATGACAGCAGATCTAGCTACATACTGTAGCAAACTGTTAGACAGTTTTGCCTATACAGTTTCTGTCTAGAAATAACTTTTGGCTCCTAACAACAGTATAGCGTTATTTGTCATTTAATGAATTTTTTTTATTAAAGTGTCTTCACTATCACTATGAATGCATTAATTCCTGACAATTTCAGAAGATTTTAGGTATTCCCAGGTTGTGTATAGTATTGGTCCTCATTATAGACACTTTTGAAAGAACGAGTTACAACTGTGAACTCAATCTTGAGTCGAATTACCAGAAAACCTTCCCACGACGCTTTTGGTGTTCTATAAAGCAGGCAGTACGCTATCGATGTGGATCCTCTCCCCTTCTCCAAATATAATCAGGAATTTGTGTTTTCAAAGTGTCATGGTCACATGAAATATACATTAAGCACTGGATAAAAATAGCTAAAACTTTTAAATTGTTTCCTGTAATTGTATTTTTTCCCTTTTGAACTTGTATCTTCAAGAGCATAGACATTTATGCCTGGGGCAAAGTGTTACTCACTGTGAACAAGGAAGCAAAAATCTTTCCACATCAGCAACAGAGTAAGCTTTGTGAAGCCTTCTGCATCATATTCCACCACACCACTATCAACAAAAAATACAAAAAAATGAATACAATTTTTACCTACCATTCATTCTAAAACTGAGCAAGAAATATGTACGTTCTGTATTACAGGGATTGCTTTTTTTGTTTGTTTGTTCAGAACATTCCACTATTTGCTTTATTTATTAACAGTTACAATTTTCTAGCTAAATGAAAATTAGATTAAACTTTTAATCTCAATAATCTTCTTATTTATGCTGTGGTATTGGAGTTTCTACCTGAAGAAAGGCCATATTCAGTTTAGATAAATACACTTTAGAATGAAAGGAGACCTGCTAACGCATTTGCAGTACTAAATTGATAAAAACTGTATACACACAAATTCCTTGTATGTTACTCAGATTAAGATTATTTATTAACTTTGTAGTAAGTGACAGGGTAAAATTGAAAATGTGCAGGCTGAGAAGAGTTTAAATTTGAAAATTCAAAAGAGTATATATAAAAAAGGCAAAGCACAAGAGCATACAAAAAATGAAATTAGAAGACTTGTTCAGTAGATGGATTAAAAGTTTCAACCATCAGGAGTCGGTACTCTCTAAGAGTCTCAAGCAGTATCAGGACTCATGAACCACTTCACAAATGAAATAAAATCATAGGCACACCTGGGCCATTTCTATACTGTAGTCTTCTCAGAAGAAAAAGAAATATCTTGTTTTCATAAGGATTGAGCTTGCATCGACTCTCTTATCTACTCATATGTCTAGTTCAAATCATTATTATCTATCTATAGTTGTATGAAATTCGGGTGCATGCTAGAAGCCACCTGTCTTCCTACCATCACTTGAGAGACCTGAGATTTGAAGGGCTCCCAAATATCCATGTCATTTGGCATCACCACTCGGAAGCAGAAACCCCCTCCTCACAATGAGGTAAAGCACTACTGGTCAGGCAATCCCTCTCGCATCGGCTGCTGAACTCTCGCTCAAGTCAGGATTTAGGTGGGAAACCAAAGTGCCTACCCTTCAGAGTGCCAAGGCACCCCTGTTTAGTTGATTTGTGAAGCTAACGTGTCATCATGCCAGGCCACCGACCTTTGAACTGCAGGAATTCAACAGGACCGAACAACCCTTTCTCTCGAGAGAGACAAGATACTGCTCGACCGCTGGTCTCCCAGTCCTGCCTTTACGCCGAGCAGTGGTTTCTGGCTCCTGCAAGGCTTGCAACCATACCCACTTCCCCATCCTCCCACCTCAGTCACTGCCTATTACTGTAAGACCCCTCCAGTCATTTATTCAGAAATGAGCACATTTCTTTTGCACGAGGAGAAAACCCCTACTGTCCTTTTCCCACAACCAGCTATTTTCTAGCAAAATCAGATTGGCAACTGGCACAGAAGTGAAGTAACACTGAACTTCATTCCAGTACTGCTACAAAGAGACAATCTATACACATCATTCTGTGAAAAGTGAGCAGATTCCATCTTATCCAGTGGACAGCAGTCACACAACCAAGGACCATGTGCAGAAAACAACACTTCCCCCCATGCTACAGAAAATAATGCATCAAAAGAAAACTTACGTTCCAAAGTGACTCAGGAAAGCTGCGATATACTCTCTTCTCTTATGGTATCCCTGAATAACATATTGTACCTTAAAAAAGAAGCAAACAAATCCAAAGCTACAGAAAGATAAAAAAAGCCAATGATCCCAATTTGTCATACATTCCTTGTTAAGGAAGATTTACATTTGACATGGTAGTAGTTCTGAATCCTACATTTAGCTTGCATGATTTCCCTAAAGAATCCTAAAACTCCTTTAAAACAAACAGTGGATCTTGCACACCGAAAATCTTGTAAGGAAATCTCTTCACTCACTTCTAAGTGAAACTTAGTATTTCACAATATACTGAAGCCCTGTTTAACTACGCAACATAAAGAATGAAGAAAAGAAATGAGCGACCTTGCCTTGCTGAAATTTGAGCAGGAAGCTGCAATAGGCAAATCATAATTACCTGAACTGACAGTTGGTTAAGTGTCAAAATAACATTCTGGTTATAAAAGAAAAAAAAAAAATATTTCACAAGTGATCTTGGGTGTTTTCTGAAGACTGCACCTCCAACAGAATCTTCTTAACACTAAGCTCTCTCAGTGGTTTTGTGCTGACTCAGGGAGCCACCTACTCAACTGTGAGCATCAATTTCTGAGGCATTCTGGGTTTTGAAGGACTTCCATCCTGGCACAGACAAAATCCAACAATGCTAAACTTGGAAGACCTAAGGCAAAATGCTCCTCTCACCATGTATGTTTTCTTATTGATTTGAATGGGATTACTTAGCAGAACAGTGTGAACAGGGTTTGACCCGTAACAGAAACAATGCATGTGTTGTCAGGCTGCAAGAGCATCTGGTTTACAACTGGTTACTTCGGTATGGTTCCATATGTGATTCCCTATGTAAATCCCTTTGCCTTCCAGAATGAGAACTAACATTTTAAAAACCTTTTTCCCCCGCTGAACACAAAAAGAACAGGAAGAATATTTTTCTTGGCTATGATAATACTAGAATTCCTTGGCTGGCAAATGCTTTCCTAAATTTTTTGAAAAAGCCTTGATGCAATCATTGCTGAGAGCTATCTTGTACCCCTTAAAGTTAAATTCTATTTATAAATTGAGACTTATTTCATTTTATAAAAAACCTACAATTATTCTGAAGGCTTTGTGTGGGATCTGAAATGTTATTTTGGGAAAAGGAAAACATATGATAAGTTTGCTTAAGGGACTTTGTTTAAGAAAGGATAAAAACAGTCCTGTGTACTTGTAGATTTTAAAAACAGAAAGTAATTTTAACGGAAAACCACAATAAAAACAACTTTAAAGATAGATTCCAATATAATTATGGAAACACATTTTGAAGAACTTTTTCTAAAAGAGAAAATTATTTTCCTCATTTGGACAAATGAAGGTAAAAATAATATACAAATACAAATAGGAGGTCTGTAATAGGCAGATTCCTAGATGTTGGCCCCTAAGCTTTCTTTTGAAAATTACACTTCAATAATGGAGAAGCTTTCAAAATACTATACTCACTCTTTTTTGTTTAAGAAAGCTAACCGGAACACAACCTTTTCAGCAACCTTAAGTAGCTATTACTGTATAAACATCTAAGTAGACTGCTGATTCAGTTCATTTGGATGAAACATCTGAGAAGAAAATCACTGAAAGTACTCAAAACCTACAATGATGACTATCGTATGAGAACTTAGATATCTTCCAACTGGAAAAATAATATGCAAACCTCACATTTGTATTTACTAGCAAAACAGTATGCTACAATACAGTGTTGTACAATACAACATTTTATCCTAAATCGTAACATGTCACAATAAGAAAAATCCACTCTGGGATCTGATCCCAAACATCCCTGTTTACCTAAAAGAGTCATTATATTCAATGCCCTGCATAGGTGCTCAACTTTTATCAAGAAGGCATTCTTTGTGTAGTTCACCTTAAGTATGCCCTGCTTGGACTACCTGGCAAAAGAAAAACTATGCCTATGGAAATGCTATAGTGCGTTACTGCAATACAGTACAGCACATATGGGAAAGAAAAACTGAGTTCTCTCTACTAACTTACCTTGTTTGTTAGCAGCTGGCATACTTGGGGTACATAGTCAATAAGACAACCTCCACCAGGAAAGGCTGGGATGTGAAGGGCAGATGATCCTCCAAGCGCACTAGAAACAGAAGTTAATTTAACAGTACATTACATGTACAGTCCCTGGGATTTGAAAGCGATTTCTACACTGTCCTCTCTCCCTATTCTTAAAGTCAGAGGGCCATAATGAGGAAGTGTATTTTATGCTGTGGCGATATAAAAAGTATTGAGCGATACCATCTATAAAAACAGGTTATACCATGACCCACTGTAATTAAACTACTTTAATCAAGAGTATCACTAATGCAAAGCATTCTCTCAGGAAATAGCTTTTTCGTTGTAAACAGTTCTGTTTCTTAGCCCTCATCAATAAGATGTGCAGCATTGTAGTTAAGATATCTTGCTCTTGTGGGAGGAGAGGACTCTGAGTCTTGAATTATTCAAAAAGCCACCTTCAGTAAAACCAGCTAAGAATAAGCAAAATAATTTGGACTGAGGAGTAATAGATGGCCAGATGCAAATGTCAATCATGCCATCTACTCCAGTTTGGGCCTCCCAATACAACACAGATGTTAACCTACTAGATCAAGGCGGCAGTGGGCCAGAAGGATTATTAGGTACATGATGTGAAGGGGGATGCTGAAAGAAATGGGTTTGTTCAGTCTTAAGAGAACACTGGAGAGGGGGGGATATTGAAGATGAGAGTTGAAGGCATATTGGTTTTGAAGGCATATTGTTGCCTTCAATTATCTAATGGAAAAATATTGAGAAGATGGAGCCAGAGTCTTCTCCAAAGTGCATGGTGACAGGATGAAAGGCAATGCAGACATGTTGCAACAAAGGAAGTTCTGGTTAGCTATTAGGAAAAACGTTTTCACAATGAGAGTAATCAAATACTGGAAGACAGGCCCAGAGGGGCTGGGGAATCTTGGTCCTCGGAGGTGCTCGAAGCTCAGCTGAACAACTGCCATGAGCATGCTGATCTAAGCTGGCCCTGTTCTGAGGAGGCGCTTGGCCAGATAACCTCCAGAGGTTCTCTGCAGCCTACATTGTATTATGATTATATTCCCTGATTCTGTGATTTTGTTCATCCCCTAGAAGGAAATAATATGAACAAAGATACTAACTCTGTCCATGCACAGACTGGAAATATGAATGGTAGGAATCCACAGAAATAAGGTAACTTCAGAGATGTATTTAGGCACCTTAATCAATTGCCTTTATCATAGGACAGAAGACTGAAGCACGCCTGCTATTGCCAAGGATAATGGCTTCTTTGGTGTGGAAAGATCTAGCACTTTTTATTTAAATCAGGTTGTATAAGGCAACAACCAGCTGAAGTCCATGCTACTTTCTTTTAGCAGTACTGACCTTTTACCAATCAAAAGGGATATGAATTTGCGTTACACACTGTGGCTTACATCATTCACTAAACATCCAGAACCTTGTTGGGTACAATTAAAAAGCTTCAAAAGCTAAGTTACTTTGTGGCCTCCTGTTTACATGCTGTTTCCATGAAAGATTAAACTGGCTGGAAAGAAAGTTCCTCTCTGCAAAATAAGGCTCTTATTCTCCAGTGGGACCTGCCCTTGTATTTTCCTCAGTACTTGATAAGATATCACTTTGGTAGGTATAAAGGTCTACAGTCGTACATCCCTTTGAAAGAACAGAGCCTACATAAATCAAAAAAACCCAAACTCATAATGAGGTATATGGAAATTTTTTTTCAGCAGACTGTTCACCACATGGAACAGTTCTGCAGGTCTGGATTTTGCATATGCAATGATGAAGAAAAAAAAAAAAGCCTTGAGTATACCACACTACATAAAAAAACCAAACAAACTTTTCCAGCAGAAGTAAGACTTGAACAGGATTTTTTTTTAACCAGAGTTCAGTTTCCTTGCTGCTACCCCCCTACTAAAATTACTTACACGGGAATATAATTTTGCCACTTGTGGATGTTAAAAACAGTGAAGCATGACTATTAGATTATTACTAAATTGGAACATTTCTGAAACAGTAGTTTGCTCTTAGGAAATTGAAAGTATACTGGGACCATCCATCTTTAATGTTGGAGAATGAAAGACTTGTCCCTCCTGGTATGTTACAAGTGGGTTGTGAACCTTACATTAAGACCATGGCTTTCAGTTTATTAAACTCCTTAAATGCTTATATAAATATATCCATAAAAGCCTCCGATCTCATACAGAGAGCAAACGGTACTGTCCGTTTTGCATCCTGCCTTCCCTCATTTGCACCACGTCCAAGTTCCCCCTCAGCATGGAAATACCACTGGAGACACTCAGATGACTACAACGGGAATTACAGGCTCCTCTCTCGGTTACAATAGCAGGCATGAAATTAGGAATAATTTCTACCAGGTTTCACATGCAAAAGAGCTTCCATTCCTATATAACATCAGCTTCCAATACATCTTCCAGACCGAATTATTAAGATTTGTGAATAAGGGCTTCCTATTTTACCTGCACCCATCTTTTGAAAGTAGTCAATCCATAAAAACTTGTTGACGTAAATGGGAATTCAACCCTTCTCAAATGAAAAACAGACTGCTACAAGGTGTGGTTTCTGAGAAAGAGGTCCCTCCACAGAAAGAAGGCTGGAATTTCTAGTATAATTATCCTCTGAAAACAGAATAAAGCTGTACAATATGTAATTTATGTTCTGTAGAAATAATTATGGGTAGGGAAAATTAAGAGTGGACAGGCATCTTTGTTCCCTCTATTGGGTCAAAGAATCTGCTTACTAAATATTTTAATAAAATACTGCATTTGCACAGGACCTTGCCTCTGACCATCTCAAAACCTTCTATAAACATTCAGCAATTAAGGTTCATCTGCCTTACGAAGCTGATATTTCTCTTTTATTTTTAAACACGTAAGGAAGCTATTGCTCAGAGTTTGATTTGACTATGCTGTACTACGTCTCTGTCGTGCCAAAGGAACATATTTGCAGTACCTCACAATCATGAGACAGGGCAAGAAGCTTTAATAATTCCTTTGACCCTACAATAAACCTGCAGCTGAAGAAAGAAGTGACTTCCTCAACGTCAAATAAGAAGGACCTGTAAAAGATGCACGGAAACATGTAAAATGGAGAAAATTAGGCAAGGGAATTTCAGCATGCAGCTCAGTATCTATTGCTGCTTTTCGAGGTCCCTCAAAGCCCAATCAAAAGAAAATGTGTAAGACAAAAAATGCCATAAGAAGCCTTTTACAGTCAAAGACATTCTATTTGCCAAGAGATTTCACCAGCACAAGCTAAAGACTCCTGCACGTCAGACCTGCTTTCCAGCTGAGCCTCTTGGAGCATAGATCTTGCATACCTCTGTTTATGATTAAGCTTTCCTTCTTGGTATCACTGTTATACAGCTCTCACAAATAAAACACATTTTTATACCCAGGAATAAAAATAACTATAACATCACACTATCAGGTTTGGTGACATTCATTTTATCAAGACGACAAAAAAACACCAAACAAAAAACCATCAAGAGATATGATGAGGAAGTTACTTTGTTTTTAACCACAAACTAATTAATACTGCTCCCTTACAGCTGCCAGAGTAAGTCTAGTTTGAGCACAACCAATTGAATTGTGTTTTATTTTTACACAATTTTTTTCCAGTAACCCGCTACTTTTTAAAGGCTAAGGTTCTAACAGATTCTGATAGTGGCTTTCCATAATTATCACAATTCATGAAGCAACAGTCTTAGTGGATGCTACTTCATTAGGACTGGTACCGGATGAAGATAAACACATGGTAGATCTACCTATCTATGAGATAAGGTCGCATGAACACGTTGGAATACAGAGACAAAGATCTGTTGGCCTCAGCATTTTATCCACTTGCTGTTAATCTAAACCTACTCAGCTCTGCAAATGAACTTCACACATCTCATTTTAAGACAGCCCAGAGACTCCTTTGCAGCAAGTTCCTGCCTTCCTGGGTTTCCAGTGTCAGACACAATGTGGTTCTGACCCATGGTCTGTGAATTAAACTGGATCTTGTAAGGAACTCACAAAAAAAAAAAGCAGCAGCCAGCCTGCATTAATAGCAGTTTTGTTCTGCAACACGCTGAAATACAAGTGCAGACAGCGTAGCTGGAGTATGTTTACATTTCTGCTGTTGACTGGTGCATTCCAAGCGACTTGCTCTGTCTGTCTCTCAATGGATCTATTTATTCAGGCCCACATACAAAATGCAAAATTCTTTCCCATTTCTTGATAGCTTATAATTACATTAAAATGTCTTTCTCAAGAAATGATCCTTTTGAGGGAAAAAAAAAGGCATAGCATTAATTCACTGGTTTACAGAAGTGACTGTTTTTGTTCTTGAGTATTTATGTGTAAAGAACCAGTTATTTCACCTTCCTTAAAAACATCACTTCACTAGAGAAGAAGAAAGGTGCTTCCAAATCCCAAGCTCAGAAGACTGGGTGGTTTGGCAAGGCAGACTTAGAGGCACGAAGGAAGATGCTCCTACTCCCATCCCTACCCCTTCCCTACAACTCTCCCCATCCTCTCTTGGGCCTGTCTAGTTCCCCTAAACTCCTTTCATTCACCCCACCTCTTCCCTGCAACCCATTTTGCTTCCCCCTTTCTCTGAGCAGAAAAACACAGGTTTCTCTACATTGCTGGGAGACTTTTGAGCTGAGTCTGAAAAATGAGGATTATTTCAGACTACCTCCTACATCTTGCAGAGTCCTGCAAGAATAAAAATATCCCAGTTTATGAAGTTATGTGCTAACACAGGTTACAGTACTACAGTTAAGCACCCATACACACGTAAAACTGTCTCTATATTTTGCTCTCTCTCTCTCTCTCTCTCTTTTGCCTTTACCTGTTACCATTCCCCATCTCCCAAAATTGCATAAGCTTTTCTTTGAAAGAAGTATCACAAAGAAAAGAACATCTACAGAGAAGTTTCATGCTCTTCAAAGGAGGTACCTTGCACAATGGCAGTTATTTTTGCTCCAAAGGAGGAAAGAGTAAAAAACATGTATTTGGGAAGGAGGTCCGGCACTGGAAGAAGAATCATACTTATCCCTGAATACAGTGTGAACATAACATTAAAGAGCTTTTTACCAAAAGAAAGTGGTATATAATACCAATTGCACTCAACAACGTTCCTAATCCAATGTATTCTTTCTGCAAAACCCATATAAAATAGGGAAACGACAATTTCAACGATTGCGAACAATACAGTTGAAGATTTGTCCAGCTTTGAAAATTTAAATAAACAAAAAACTTGCCTCTGCATGGAAAGACTTTTTATACTGGTTTAAAATAACTAAGAGCTTTTCTCTCCGAGTGGCCAATGTTAAAACATGTTCAAATCTACGTACCAGCGATGGAAAGTAGACTTTAGACTTTATAGACTCTAGCCCTTGCTTTTACCAGGATACACCCTTCTTAACTCTCTGTAAGATTTCACCTGCCTTATTTTGAAACTGAAGCACGTTGCAGACCTACACAAGCACTTAAAGGGTTTATTACTCATGATGGCTATAAACAAGAGTAGCCTGAAGCATGTGGAAAGAAATTCCCTTCTTTTTGCTCTTTTTTCCTATTTTGAGACTCTTGTTATGGGCTTTGATCTCCTTCCCCGTTCTCTTTCTCCTTTGTTGCTGAAGTAAATAGTTGACTTTTTTTTTTCTTTTGCAGTTTCATCACTTTACTACATTACACCATTTGGCACAGGAGACACGAGGAACCACATCAAATAAAAGCACGTGACCACAAAAGCTGCCTTACCAACCATGATCCCAGATTTGCTGTCAGTTTACCATTTTTCAGACTTGCTCGACCATAACCAAATCCTCCCTATCACACGAACAATGTGGTGCTTGGCAGAAGCCTTGGGATAGTGCTTCCATCAGCAATACAGAGCTTAACAGTAAAATAACAGAACATTACTCTTGTTACTGAAAAATTGGTCAGTCTAGGTTTGTGACAGTGTCTTCTCCTCTTTCTAGTAATACTCCATTTAAAGCAAACATAATTAACATATTGCTTGTCCACTCAAATCTACTACAAGGTAAAGTGTGTCCAAAAAAAAGTTTCTATTCTATTTTTAAAGAAACAATTTTTACTTGTAATTATTTCTACTTCAACATTGGTAAAACGGAAATGTATGTTTTCAGCTAACAGATATAATCTGAGGTATCTACTTTGTTGAGTGTACACAAAAAAAATACAATCACAAATGGACCTAGAGGGAAAACTATGCCAAATCTACTTATTTGGACGAAGAATCCCGGTCAAACTCAGACTAAAAATCTGACCATTAGAGCTGAAAGGATAATACCACCTTTTTTTCCTTGACCTACTAGAGGTTCAGGGTAAATACCTCTGAGCTCCTCCTAGCTAGTGACTGGAAAAAAATAAGAAATAATCACTGTAAAAAGCAAATACTAAAACCAAAATGTATTTTAGTTTCACAGGCTGTGCAGAAAACGTCAGCAAGTCAGACTTGCTGAGCTGTATTTGCAGTTCTTCTGCTGACTTTGTATCTTCTAGCAACTTACTGCAACCAGTCTGCTTCTCTGCTTGCCCACCTGTAATGTCCAGATGCTTATACTGAAGTACACTGAAGTTTAATAACATTCATAGAATAGTATAAAAGCTGTGGGATGAAGTCATCCATAAGTGCTAATGAATACTGCTTTGTCTGGGTTATTCCAACTTCTGTATTCTGCTGCAGGTAAAATTGTCAAAAAAGACCAAAAAAAGAATGTATTTCCCATTTTAGACAAAGTGGCTGTACCAAGGAAAGATTTACATTAACTGTACAGATTCTGGGTTCTAGCAGACCTTAACCTAACAGACTTACACACAAACCATAGCTTGGGTGATCCAATATTGAAAGATTTATGGGGATAGGAGCTCTGTCGCCAGGATTCTACTCCTCCTTGAGGAAAAAAAAAACCCAAGAAGCATAAGATGAACAGATAGCTAACCCTATAATTAAATTAGAATACGTTTCTTTTCTTCCCTTCCCTGGCTGGAAGAAGAAAGAACAGATACTCCTGCAGTATAAAGCTTTTCTTACTGCTACTTGATAGTATGAAAGTCTGAAAATGCTAGTATTTCCTCTGTACTGGATAAATCACGACTGAAGGGATTTTTCCTTTGCTTAATGGGTCTTTATATGCAGAAAGTTTCTGCATAAAGGGGACTGAGAGGTTTTCACTGACATGTTGAACGAGTGAAAACCTGGGCTGCCAGCGATGGAAAGGGAGTTCTCCACCATCCTCAGACCTCGCATTCTGTGAAGAAACAAAACCACGCGAGGATAACGTTTATTACCCAGCTGATCGGACACTTCATGTTACACAGTGGTAGCACGCAGTATACAAGCACTCCGCCTACAACAGTCACCACGTTGCTTTCTTCTCTGGGTAAGGGGACCCCACTTTTACAAATTGATCCATAGCTTACAACAGCCAGCCTGGGCAGGCAGGCAGTGCAGCAGAATTGATTGCCCTCTGGAACCTCCATCATGCCTCAAGGTACAAACCTCAGGAAAAGCACAAGCAAGTGCAACAGAAATTATCAGCAAGGCTTCAACGTGTGCAGCGGTTTAAAATACAGGTTAACTTAACCGGTGTCAACAATATCACTCTAAAACACTGCACAGAACAGAAATTTTGGTCACTTATTCATTCTGACAATATAAAACCAAAGTAAAAAGTATAAAAGCAATATATCTCAAACTGATTCAAAGTACTAAAAAGACCCCTTATGCTTAAAATATATTATTTTTCATACTACAGTATGAACAGGTTCAAAAAAAGAATATGAAAAGTTCCACAGACTATAAAAAGAGTGTGATTCTCTCTTACAAGGCTCAAAAATTCTGATAGATGTTGGTTTTGTGTTGCAATTTACCACATTTATGGCCCCCTCAGTTTCTCTACAAAAAACCCAATAGCAAGGTGCATTGCAAATGTAATATGCTCAGTCATTTGGGGCAAATAATAACGAGGATCCATAAAAATGACATAAGAACTGAATTTAGACACACTTTTTATGATCTCAGAAAAGTTTTGTTCTCCCCCCCAAAAGTACTAGTTACTAATATTAATTCTCCATCAGCACAGAATTATTTAAGGAAAACAGTTATGAGAAGATGTGAACAAGTTGCTAGATGCCTCACAGTTTAAACAGGAGGTTTAAACTGTGAGGCAGTTCCTGTCTCAAAGAACTTTCGCAGTCCAGCATCTCACACTACACAGCACAGTGAGGAACTGAAAAGTAGGGACTGAACAACAGGGGAGGAAGAGCATGGGTTGCAGCAAGGAGACTTAAGACTTAAACAATGGAGAAATACATATTTCCGAAGCATTTTGCTTATTTCTTAAAGGAATCTTGTCAGCAAATTAAGAGAAATCTGAGTGAGAAGTGAAGAAAAGTCAAAGAAGAGTTTCACAGAGAATTAAATGCAATGAGGAAATAACAGCCAAAAAAACCCTAAAGGACCAGAAAAAGTTGTAAGAAAGAAACCCTGACAAAAAGAGCAGCAGTAAACATCACTGAACAAAAAAGTTACAGATAAGATAAGCAACATGGGCAGATAAGAAAAGATAGAGAACACTGTGCAGTCCTATTTTGTTTTTACTTCCAAAGAAGTTAAAAAAGCAGTAAGTGAAGATTAAAGAAATTATTTAAGATGCCAGGAGAAAGATCACATAGCCTAACCTACTGCGATTGTCTTCTGTATGGATCTCAGAAAGAAGAGCAAGTGTGAAAGATGCTGGAGACTTGTCACAACTAAGGCAGAACAAGATTTTGGCTGAAGAAAGAGTGAATTGTAACCTAATTGCAGCACTTTTTCATCCTGCACTGATTTAAGAAGCCAACATAAAACCGGGAACTTGTTTAAAATGATGCACTATCCCTACTTCTCCTTCACAGGGACTGTGAGGAAGAAAAAGTTGAGCCTGTTATCTGAAAATTTACTTTTCAACTTCCTGTTCTTCAGAAACATACTTTTAATGGCATTACCTGTTTTGCAGATACATGTATAACCACCTTAACTGTGAATATATTGAGGGTCTTCTAAGTAGCAAGTAAAATAATACTAGGCATTGGCTCTTTTGCTTCAAGGGAGAAATGTATTGACTTGAAGTGCTGTCTCAAAAGAACTAAAAACGGCTTACACGTAGCACAAAGATAGGAGCTGGGAATGATAAACTTTTGCATAAACAAGAAAAAGAAAACTAGAGTGCTGGTACGCTGTAAGCAGTATTCTCCTCTGAAACAGTAGGACTCAATAAATTAATGAAAGAATTGAGGACTTATTTATGGTGAGGATTACTGGAAATTCCTCTGCACTGAACCCTGGATGCTATGTTACACAGTGCTTGTCATCATTTAAGATACTGATCTGCTCTTTTATAATCCACTCTGCTTTAATGATGGAGATCTCCCAAACAATCCCATTGAACGGAATATTTTTCACAAATCCATGTGAATCTTCTCTTATTATCCATCCATAAAGTGGGTAACATAAATGAATAACTGTTCTAAGATGGTATCAGTTATATTTACAAACATACGCCCTATATACCTATAATTTCTTATCAATATTCCGGCATGCATTCAATAACATCCAGATTACTATATTATGACTGTTCACATGGCAGGTAATTTTCTATTACTTGTACTAAGCCCAGCTAACCAGCAGTGTCTTTTTCATGAAGCAGAAAAATGAGTCTGAAAAAACTGTATGACTCCATTGCCTTCCTTGCCTACTGTTTTCACCTTTTTCTGAAGAACAACAGTCATTTTCTGTAACTTGCAGCCTTTTACGTTTTATGATTGCACTTGCTTATATTGTTCCTTATTTTATTTATGCTCCCATATCTACTAGTCAAATTACAGTAATTATCTCTTATTGTTAATCTTTTCCTGATATTGCTTAATGCCTAACACTTCCAGTGACACAGTCATTTTGTAAGCATGCTATTTTTTGCCTCTGTGCTAAAATAGTGCTGTGTTGTAGACTTCTCCCACATAATCAAATTTTTCCTGTTCTCCTTAGGCCAGACAGTAATCCTCATTTGTGGATCGCTTCTATCTGGAGAAACATTTCGTGTAAGAAACATCCTGTTCCCTGCATCATCAGCATCACATTTGATTAGCTTACATGAAGAACGAGAAAGGCAAAGTACTGAAAGGATAAGAAATCTTGCAGAAAAATTTCAGAAATTAAATGAGAGCAACGTGCTGGAAAACTTCTGGATATGAAGTTGAGCATTTGGGTCATTGATAAGAATGCCCGAGGGAGGCAGAAAGTTAGAGGAGAAAAACGTTTTTCTTTCGTACATCTGGCTTCTGACATTGATTTCCATGTGTACGCAGCATGATTAAGGGGCATTCTTGCTCAGATCTTGAAATTGGCTTTATCTTATGTTCACAAACGATGTGGAATGCTACAAGTCTGGTCTGGTGCTCCCGCTAAATGCTCCAAGAGGCCTAGTGAGCTCAGGTTTTATGTAAGCCAAATATGTTCACATGTGGACGCAAGGCAAGAGAACATAAGTTTTTCATGTAAACACAGCCACTGTGGTTTGACAAGCTAATAAGAACCATGTTAAACCCTTACTCGTTTAGCAAGATGGTATGAATCTGCTGGGATGGTTTTTACAGCCCCTTTCAGAATTTCTACCACAGGCATTTGGGTAAGTGTGTTTTGTTCCTAGGAACATAAATAATTCAATATTCATCCTAATATACTATCTTCAAAACAGAGGGAAGCAGAGCTATGTGTCACATCGCACAAAGGCAGCCTTTGGTAGGCGGGAAGACTGGCAATAATTCTCAGAAGAAAACGTTGGCACTCTGAAACCCTGGTTTACATCAGAGGTTCCTTCTGTAACAAGGCAGACACAGGTCTACTTTTAAAACAAAAAAGAAAAGACAGAAAATAAAACCACAGGTCTTCATTGTGTTAAAATCAAAGCAGGGACTCCATATATACACAAGAAACTGGAAATTTCATAATTTGCAACTTAGAGCAGCACTTAGTTGGCCAAAAGGTGAATACAGGCGTTCCCAGGATTTCGTTTTTACTGATGCCTGGACTTTGTTCCTGGAGCAGTTTCATTACGGCACACGCTGCAAGACAAAGACTGGAGCGAAAATCCTTTTCATGAAGATTCCCCTTTTTGCCAAACACGTTATGAATGCATATAGTGTACATACAGACATCAGTCAGGCCTGAGTCAGATGTACACACCTGCACCCCGTAAGCTTCCTCTTTCCCTTACAAACTGCAAATACTTACATGGTCACTGAAAGACAAAAATTCCAACTTTCCGTTAGTATACCTTATCACCTTTAAGGGTTTGATTAATGTTACTTAATGTTTAAGGGCTTGAGTGCATTTACAAGTTGGGTGCTTAGATAATGGAGTGGCCTAAATGGTATCTGCAAGTAGATGTATTTACAAATAAATATCAGATGCTCTGATAAACTAGCCTTTTTAGTTGAAGAATGACATGTTCAGAAAGCTTGTCAGCTTTTAAATCATTTACATTCTATCTTTCAATAAGACCGAAGATATTAGGATTCTACATCTAGAATAGCTTCCTAAATTAAGTCTTTTCTTTTTGGAAATTATATTAAGGCTCTTGAGTCCTACAGATATGTTAAAAAAAAAAAAAAAGAAAATGTTACACTGCCTCAAGTACTAATCAGAGAAGCTTTCAATAAGAATAATGAAGAAATGGATTAAAATACGAAATAGCAAGAACCTTGCTTTCCTCCTCCCTTACTCTTGCAGTATCTCTCTTTGTTTTCTCTCCCAACTAGTTCTTCCCTCTATTCCTTCAAAAATCCAAAGCACCAACTGATTTTTCTATCTGATAATAAATGCATCAGCTATGCCAGTGTAAAACCAATACTGCTACAAATACACTCTAAAAGGAGAACTAAAAAAGGTAAAATAAGTAATTGAATGAGGCACATTCTATGAACTAAAATTGAAATTCACAAGAGATGAGAACTACTTCAAAGAAACCCTTCTGTCAATGGTGGCTTATTTCCAAGCCAAAGATCTACCACTGGTTAATAGAGACTTATTTACCAAGATAGATTGTGTAACAAATCCCACTATATTCACGCTTTTTTTGCGCCAACTTTCTGACACCTAACTGTTAATATTATTATTAGTTATATTGAGACTTCTACATTATTGGCTGATAATCACTCAATCTGATGAAGACTACGATGTCTTGCCAGTATTTGTATGTGTTGTTTTATAAAGTTCTTCCATAAAGGAATAACGTTTTTCTCCTTTTTTTTTAAAAACTGCTGTATTGTATGCAATGATCTCCTAAAAACACCAGCTTTTAATTGACCTGACATTTAAATGAACTCTAACAGAATGCTTCCTTCATTCAAATCACTTCAACAATTTAGCAACTTTTCACCCATTATACAATATATGGGACAAAATTTTCTATTTATTAAATCATAAGTGGAGTGGCTGCTAACACTGTCCTTTGTGTGCCCATGATTAGGAAGCTGTTATAATTACCCTGTATGGCTAAATAACAGAATGTGGTTTTAATACTTAATCTAACTTAAACTATCAATGTGTTACAGAAAAAGAATTTATGCCCAAGGTGAAAATATTCTAATTTTTGGCTGAGAATGTTTATATTCTAATTGCATTTGGCTGTTTCTACCAGCAATAAATATGGAATCTTCTGTGTTATCCATGCATATGTTTGGATATCCTGTACTTCTATTTCTTTGAAGTTCTTTAAAGTTTGATTTCTTTAAAGTCTTTAAGAAAGAGGCTATGCTACCAAACAGTTTGATTTTCCTCACCACATCCATCCCTGTCACTGAATGACACAACAACCGGCAACCTCCAGCTTGCATGATGAACTTTTTCAAAGTTGTGTTAATGCCATTTGATAAATCACCATAACTACAAAACAAGCTACAGTAGTATATTTAAATTGTACAAACTAAATTGATTGTTTCCTCTTCAAGATCTCTTCTTCATATGTGCATGCTTAAAGTTTATGATCTTCCACTTTAATGTCAAGTCACTACACTGCACTGGAAGCTGCAAATTCTGCGTGTTAACCCAATTCTGCCAATAGTTTCTGGGGTAAAGTAAGAGGAAACAGCCACGGCCATTCTTTCCCAGTCTTTGCAGACTAGAGAAGTACGTAGAGGACTTATAGTTACAGAGGTCATGCTAGAAAAAAGACCAAACACCACCTGACCTCTGCAAAGCACTTGCAAAATGAAAAATGCCTTACAAATGGCAGCACCCCATACTTTCAGTTTAACTCAGAATGCTACACCTCTTCATGAAATAACTCGTAATTAATGTTTACTATTTCCTTGGGATAATTCAGTGCAAATCTGACATTCTTCTTTAAGCCAGAAAAGAAACATGGCTAAGAGTGACAGAAAAAACATGGAGCATCAGAAGATTATTTAAAAATAAAAGCACTGAAGTAGTACTACTCGTCTCGCTAAAATACCTTTCACCATACAGGATGTAAAGTATTTTAACAACACATAATACAATTTGTGTATAGTGCAGAGACTGCTTCAAATGCATTCATATACAATCCAGGATACAATTTATGTCAGGGAATTAATACTATTATATGCTAATAAAAGCAAAGTAGAACTCAGGCTACTTCAGAGGCTGAGTATGACCAGAATTTCTCAAAGAGGTCCTCAGCATCTTTCAAGGTGAATTTTACTATTGAACCATTTCAGTTTATCCAAAATTCTTCCTTCCATCAGCTAATAACGTCACAGTGTCAACAAAATCCCTTGGACACTAGCTGCTAAGGCAGGTTACCCATTTTTTCACTTTACAAAATTTAAAGAAGACATTGCACACTGTCTACACTATCTAGCTGTAAATTGCAGAAGCGCATGATTTCGGACCTAGACAACTTTGCAAGCTTTTTTTATTGTGAAGATTTGTCACTCACGAAAGTTATTTTTGAATTGACTAAAGAATGTAAAAAATGAAACCTTCAGTATTATTTAAATCTATAAATAGTATTTTAGAATTCTAGTTTACCTGCTAACCCCGCGGCAGGAATAGCTGATTTGGGGCTTCTACATCCTTAAGTTATTATTTTGTTGTGAGGACTGAAGTTCTCAGAAATCATATGCTCTTTGCTTTTTCTTCTGTTTCCTGTCTTCAACATACAGGCCATCATTGGATGTTTTTAAGTGAATTATAATGAATGTGTTAGCTTATGAAGATTTTAGGTCTGCTGCAAAGTTGGAGTAAAAAAGAAAATAGCAAACTGACCCTACAAGAACAACAAAATACAGTTCCGAATTTAAATCTAAACCTTCCCATATATAGCCTCTGTTCATTGGGCTTCTTTCTTCCAAATTCCTGGAGGCCTGCTACTACTATATATACAATATTACTATATAGTTAGTGTTTCTTTGGCTGCTGGTCAATTTTAATTTTCCTTAAAAATTGCAGAGGTTACACTCACACCAGAGAAGTCTTACTCATCTCCTTCTTTCAGATTTTCCATCTTTCACTAAGAGCTCAGAGTGACGATGCAGTTCCAAGATACTATACATGCCCAATTTCACTTCAGATTAAGAATCAGCCATAGGGTTTAAAAAAGCAGCTGTTCCATAATGCAGATGAGGGAATGATATATTTGATCCTCGTTTACTTAGGTAAATTCTTATCCACCTTGGTTTAAAATAAAAATGTGCTTAGAACCATAGGATTTGGAACTACTGTACCTAATATATTGTTTTCATGCTGAAAAAAGAAAGCAGTAGCAAGATGGGGTCTTAAAAAAAAATTCTAATTCTGACATCAGGAAGGACAGCAAATCCAAGAATTGCTCTTATTTTGTCCTTTTTCTTTAAATATGCTGGTTCAAACTTGGCATTTGTATATACTGGATACAATGCACTACATACAGATTTCAGTTATTATAACCTTGAACACGTAAATCCTTATCTGAATGTCTATTTGAATTCAGTGATAAAATGAGATATCGCCTTTACCCATATAACCACCTGCCTCTGTATGAACCTCATACACACCACACATTCATATACAAAACGTGCAAGTCAAATAACACCTCCCCCCCCACCCAAGTCCCAAAGAATCAGGAATTTCAAAGTTTTAGTTCCCACATCAATAGTAATTTGGTTCTCTTCTGCACATGTGCTATATAATGCGATGTTACTAATCTAAATGCCATACCAATATATGGACATGACCTACTAAAGGCTGATGAATTACTTCTTTATATTGCATGAGTTTTATGTGTGTAAACATCATCTATAATATTCCAAGGATGTAATCTCTGTATTTCATTTATTCCTGAATACCTACCAGTCAATGTTTACCTACCTGTATTTGCTTATATCAGGACCACTCACAGCACAAATAACAAGGAAGTTCATGGGTAGCACAGCTAACAAAGTTTGGATTCCAATGGACTTCTACACTCCATCGGATTGACTTTTTAACTGAGTTGTGTTTAAAGCCACCGCACAACATGAGTTCACTCCTTATTAAACATCAGAGAAACCACACAGGAAAGATATTCTAAATGCCTTTGCCAAAGGAAAGGCTTCAAACGATGTTCATGCCTTGTAAGACATCAGAGAATACATTCAGGATACAAATCTTGACTGAAGAGAGGGTTTTTTTTCTGATGTTTAATAAGGCGTGAATTCTGACTGAAGCACTTCCTGGGATTAGAATATTCATAATTTTTTTCTCCCATATTGATTCTCTGTTCAGAATACAGTTATGCAGGGGCTTCAGCCTTTCCTTCAGGTGGCAGTAACAGAATCTGCCTCTCGTTTTCATATTTTCATATTTTCAAGACTTCTACCTTCCTGCCAAGTTTTTTTTAAATTTGCCAGCAGGCTCAAGAAAAGCTTGTAGGGCAGAAGTGACAGATACCTGTAAGCACAGACAACATGATCCTAGTATTTTTATAGGAAACAAAATTGATTTTCTTAGGAAGCCAAATTAAAAAATAACCACGGTTTCCCACCACACAAAGTATCTAAGAAGGAATTATGATTCCATTGAAGTCCTTGGCAGAGCTTACCAGTGGGAACGGAGCCAAGACCTCACCGTTAGCCTATGCAGAAAATTACAGCAATTGCAAAAAAACACCCCCTGAAACCAACCGCATTGATTAACCTGAAAGGTTAAATAAAAAAGTTAAAAACAACTGATTACATTCACATTGCACATGCAATTCAGAGAGACGAACAGCTTTTTTTCAGACGCTTCCAGAGTAAGAACAAGCATAGGAAACTTCATCCCATTAGGAAAATAATTTGTCAAAACCACCGTTGCGAGAGCTTCTACAAATGCCTTCTTAAACACAACCCCCGGACTGCTAATATAATATTAGCAATCCACTTTCTTTACCATTAGGGCACACAGGTGCACACACAAATTTCAAAAAAAGTTCAATAAACCTGAGGTGCTGGAGGAGGGTATAACTCTACGCTGTCACAGAAGAAAATACTGATGTCTCTGAGGGAGGGAAATTTGAATCGGTAAGACAAATATACTAGTCCCAAGGAAGCTTCCAAACAGTACTCATTTGAAGCAGTTATCTCATATGGAAAACCTCAGTCCACAACTGAAAAATTTCTAAATAAAAGAAACAAAAGAAAAATATTTATAATGGAAAACATGAGGCAATTTCCAACTACAGCAAATTTCAAAGGTTCTCGGCTCTCCCAGCTTCCAGCTTTACTGGAAAGCAGGAGTTGCTTAATACCACTGAAAATATCTGACAAACTCCTTTTAGTCTAAATTTAGAGATATGACTTTTTTTTTTCCCCAGAGCTCCAGAACAGGAATCCGTTAGTTTTTATAGTTCAGTTTTGGACATGTTATGTATTTTTGAATCTCTTATTGGGCAGTACCCACACTGTAAAATTTAAAAGTGTCCAGCAGAAAATATGGAAGTTTTACCGCCATTTCTTAAGTTAGAAAAGGTTTTGTACTCTGCTCATCTCCTCTAGTTTGAATTTAAAAAAGGAATACAAAATGCATGTGTCAGGGAAGGGTCCTGTTTTTCTGTTTTTCCAGAAACCAGTTCTCCCTATCTATTATCCAACCCCAATGTTGTCTAAAAAACATCGTACAAACAAAGAACTACTGGTACATGTCCTTGCTGCTCTTGTTCTTCCACCACTTGACTTTTCAGAAAACTCTCAGCAGATTTTTCTGTTCTTATACACTGAAGAGGAAAGGAAAAAAAATAGGAACCTGCTCTCAGAGTTCTGTCTAGCAAGATTTTCTAGTAAAATCTACTCAATTTGATTTGCTACTGATTTACTGTAAAACAATTGCCTGTTACGCAAGGATAGTTAGCTCTTGCAGGACAAAACCCCTCCAGCATAAAGCAGAAATGCTGCTGTTCACACTTATTTGAACCATTACAACTCTCTGGACTTTAAACTGTTTTCATTTTGGTGAGTGCACAGGATGCTCCTGAATGTAGTTCTATTACTTACTTTTTTTTTTAAAATTTCCTTTAGTTTCTCGCAAGGATGCTCAAAGACTGGTCGTCCCTTGTTGGAGTCAATGCAGGTCATCTCAAGCACTGTGCTCTCTGTTGCACTGATGACCGGCACCACAAGAGAAAACTCACTGGAAATTTAACATTAACAAACAGTATTCTAAGAGCCACCTGTAACTGGAAAATGGCCACCAGTGTTTTTAAGCACAGCAAAGATAAGGTTTTCCACTCAGAGAAAACCAAGTTAAAGGAGGTGGCCGTGGAAATGACAAATACATGATGAAAGCTGTTTTTTTTTCCTATGAGGGCATCCCTAACTTCTAGGCAAATGGGTAATGTCCTTATTTCAGAACCTCCCTCCCAGCATGTATGCGTGCATATGCACTATGTAAAAGCTATACTGATTCCTTCCCAGTTAGGGGTAGTCCTGTCTCACACACCTACTGCAGTTCTTTGAAAGAGCCACTAAGAAGTATGAGTAAATAATTAGCTCTAACAGCAGAGTTAAGTCAGCAGGGGGGTTCAGTAGTGACTTGCATTGTTCAAAATGTTCATAAATGACCCGGCAAACAGGTGAGCTGCCAGGTGGCAGTCCAGTGACGATACGTTATTGAGGGTAGTCAAGACAAGTTCCAACCATGAAGAGTAATAAATGGGCTTTGAAGCAGAAGAACTGGATGACAGCAAGAAATGGGAGATTTAACATAGACGAATATGAAGTGATGGAAAAAACAATCCTAACTGAAAATATAAAATGATGGTCACCAAGCTGAACATTCAGCTGATCTCAGGGTTATGACTGACAATTCAGTTAAAATGTCAGCTCAGCACCAAATAAAAAGCCAAAACAAAAAGAAGCATGGGGTTATGAGGAAAGAAGGAGAAAGTTGTCTGCAGGACGACTCAGCCTTGAAAGCAAAAAATGAGGGCAGGAGTATGACTGAGAACCATAACATGATGAGTGATGTGGAAAATGTGAGTAAGCATTGACTAGTTGCTGTCTCTTCCAATACAAGTGTAGCAGTCAGCATTACACCAAGCTAACAGGAGCTAGGTTCAAAACCAAAAGGAGGTAGATCTTCGTGTGAGATGTAGCGGAGCTGTGAAATTCCCCGTTGCAATATGTTGCACGAGTCCGTGGAAGAGAAATTAATTCACAATTACCAAATACACATGAATCAGACAAAGTCCCTGAGCCACTAATGGCTTAGGGCTGGAGAAGTATTAGGGCAAAATAACATATGTGCTAGCCCTGTTTCTATAAACTTTGCTATCATTTTGCACATGCATATGATTTTTCTAGTTGGGCAACATATTTAGATGCTACTGCAAGGTAGTTTACAGTGATAAATTTTAATCACAAACACATATCTCTCTATTAACACAAAAAAATTAAAAGTATTGCCACACTATGAGATGATTAAAGTAGATACTAATCATTTAAATGATGGGGTTTGCTTAAAAATGCAATGGAAGTAGTAGTAAGTGTAACCTGAACTAATGGGGGGAAAAAAGATAGAACTTTAGAACGGTTATATGTTCTTTTCCCCCAGAGAAGGTTTTAAAGTAACTCATTTTGTGATCAGCAAAAGGTGGTATACCTTCAAAGAGTTCTAGATTTGATAAAAGAATGAAACACTGAAATAAATAAAGATCCTCCTTTGAATACCTCAATAGCTCTGCAACAACGACCTGACTTGTCTGACATGAACTCAGGCTGGGTGGAACATCTGGGAATGCACCCCGTCTGAAGGTGTAGGACCCTGCCCTCTTCTGCAAGTACAAGTGATATGCCAGGGATCATGATGATGTTTTTAAAAATGCACAGCTCTGCAAAACGTACTGTGCTAGCTTCCCCACCCCAGCTTAAGATACAATCCCTCTGACAATATCAACAGTTGCCTAATATTACATTTCACATACCACCATGATTTGGATGGCATGTGCTTGTTTGAAAGAGAATTTGAAACACTAACAGTTACTGTGATGAGGTTTAAGAGGAGAGTGAAGGAAGTAAACTGAGAAACATGGTTACAAAATGGCTCTATTCATTCCTCGGTGGGGATAAAACAGTATGAACAAAACAACCAAACCCCAAACACTATTTACTTTGGGAAACAGAGTATGTCAAACTTCTCAGAGTAGGTGGAGTCAGATAAGGACACAATTGGCCTAAAGACACCACCAGCAAATTCCCGTGCCCAGTGATATTGCAGCGTACCGGTACGGCTGGCTGCAAGATCCCGAGAGAGGAGGGCAAGCAAATCACATCCCCCAAACACGGCCAGTGACTTAGGGATGCACTTACGCACTAGTGAAGATCCACTTACAGGCAATGCTGGAGTTGTGATTAAAGGCCTTATAGCAATCACAAACATTGCTGCTAAGGCCGCTTACATGAACAAATTTTGTAATTAGCCAATGCTGCTGCCTGATCCTATTTGTGTGCTCGTCGTTTTCAAGCCACTGCAGTATATAGTAGAGATATGGGTGATGAGAGATATAGCTAACCTGTAACAGTTTAACCTTTTTTGGGAGATGGGGGAAGAGGGAGGGAAGACAACTACAAACATTTTACTTGATGCAACGTTATTCTCCTTTGCTCTTCAGGAGAGTTATAATTCAAACTTGAGTTGATACTGGAGGTATTTTTATTAATGGGAACCTGAAGTAAAAATATTAGCAAGTACAACTAGATAGACCAATTTATTTGAAGTTCTACAAATTAGCACACGTCAATATTGAAATCCACAGCCCATGAAACAGTTTTCCATAGGGCAGCAACAACAAAAGCATCTCCATATGAGCCCTCCAAACTCGGGATAAAAGCCCACAGGAATCCCCTCTGAGCATGGGAGGTAAATTCAGCAGCTACGGTCAAAGTCAGTCCTTGGCTGGGAGTTCAAACAAGATTTGTCAGAATTATAGCATGGAAGAGACTATCAGACCGAAGACTGCCTATGATGAATTAAAAGACAATCAACTCGCTTCCCAGTTGCCGTTCAGTTTCTTTGCCACATTAAAATCAGATAAAAATCAATCATTAATAGATTTCCCAGCCTTCCCTTTCTTACTAACTTGCTGCCATCCCTGAACACTGTCAAAGGTGGGGGAACTGATGCTATCTTGTTAAGACACAGCAAAAGCAGCAGTAAGTTATCAGAAATTTCCTACTGTGGAAGAATATGGGTGTATATTTAAGCACAAACAACTTCAGGAAAAAAAGGAATACCGGGGAGGGCGCGAAAGCACTTTAAGTTTACAATAAAGAAAACATCTGAAGGTTAGTATTATTCTAGAATCGTGTAAGTCAGAGGCAAGGGGGTTAACTGTCTGAGACACTTTAGATTTGCACTTAGCATGAAATCCCTTGCTGGAAGGTTCAAGGAACAAAACCAGAAGCGGTCGAGAAGAATGGAACTATCTCATTCTTTTATGAGAGGCGAGTTTCCTGAAAAACTGTGTTGCCTGTTTGCAGCACCTGAGCTACACAACCAAAGACACACTTCTCAAACATAAAGGAAATATAAATGATTTGCATCTCTGTTCTGACTGACGTGACAGAGTAGCTTTTTGTTAGAAATTAGTGATTGCAATAGTATTATTGAAGAGACTGGAGGTCATGGTTATATACATGACAAACATTTCAAGTACTGCATACTGATATCTAGATTACTCCTTGTAACTAACTCATCACTTCCTATTCTCCAAGTTTGCCAAACCAGTGACATGCAACTGTTACCAACAGATTTAGCGTATCCATATGTTTCTATTATGATTGGTATCCTAAATATTTTCAGAGCATGAAAGACAAAATTGGTTGGGGGAATGTCCAATTTTCATCTTTCAACTTTACAATACAAGAAAAATAGTATCTGGAATGCACAGATTTATTGCCTAGTTAGTGACTTCAAATTCCATGTATTAGTTGTGGAAAATAAAAAGACACCCAGGTCTTTACATGTCAAAGACTCCTATGGTTTGTGTAATACCTGCTCCAAATTCCTTTTTCTTTGGAGACCTACTTTGGAAAGTGACCTATCTAAAGCTGTGGTCAGTACTTGGAAAAGCTATCTATCCTTCAAGGAACCATGTATTTATTCAGTGTCTAATTAGTGCCAACCTGAAGAACATATATGCAAACTTGGTCAGGACTAAAAATAACTAATTGTAGCTCATCTAGCCAAATGCTGGGAAAGGTTGGAATTTATGTCCAATACGTGGTCTGATTTTTCTAACTTTGCAAGAAGAAAAAAAATGCAGGACTGTAAAAGCAAGGGAAGTCTGGAGAATGGCTGACTACAAACTATTACTTATCAAGTCCAAAACTCAGGGTAGATGTTTCAAGATCCCAAAGATACAAAAATTCTTTTAATTTAAAATTTCACACTTGAAAATCCAGCACTCTACCATCTGTCTACCAGGGAATCCCCAGAATTGCTCAATTCTATTCAACGATCTTCAGGACCAGCCATTTTCATCTTTCCTTCAATGTAAATCTACATTAAAGGACAGATGAAATACAGACAACTCCAAAGGAAGGAGGAGAGGAAGAATAAAAGAGCAAAAGCTCCTAGTTGGGGAAAAAAAGAACTATATTTTAAAAATGTATTTCTATTATTTAAAAGAACAAGGAAGAGACTTCTGGGCAAGGCCTGGCAAGACAAGAGGAGTGTGCTGCTTGAACAAAGTGACAGAGAATACAGAGATTCAGGAACGTCCCCAGAGTAGCAGCTTTGAGAATTTGGGGAGTGAAAGGGTGGAAAAAGAAGGAGGGGAAAGAGGGAAGGGAAAGATTGCTGGAGACACTGGAGAAATTAGGGAAGCACTTGAATATATTAAAAATACACTCATTAGATACAGTTTATGGTTTAGTATTTTTTAATTTGTAACTTTACTTACAGGTTTTTTTTCAAAAAAAACCCTTTGTGTTACTTCATATACTTTTATCCCCTCTTTCATATGGTACTAAGAGCTACCCAAATGAAACAGATATTTCTCCTCCAACAAATAAGTACTATACTTTAACAAATCTTTTGGATACTTGCAACATAAACCAGTTTAAAATAGCCACAGTTGTGACATTTCAAAAATCAGTTTGGGGGATTGGTATCCTAATCAAGGTGAAAGTCTCTTCAGCAGGTACCATATCAAGACTGCCCAGACACTGGAGTAATTCCCAAGGACCAAATTAATTTCCAAAAGATGTTTGTCTTTTTCCTTCCTAAGGACTTAGGTCTCACATTGCACGTACAAAATTATAAGATGAACTTATAAAGGCCTACTGCAGCATTTTGAAGAGAACTAAAGTTGAATTCATGCCATGTCGTAGGTATAAGACAGTTAGCCAAGCCCTTGAACATCATCATCTTAATTTCAGAATTGCTCTTTCCCAAAAGCTCCCTATGAATTCCTCTAACACAACTTCACCCTCCCAAGTGTTAACTATTATTGTCATTGTAACACGACTACAAAGGAACGGAAAAGTAAATTTAAGTTACAGAGAGATTTTTCCCGTGTGTTCAATTTAATGGTACAACCCAAAATATAGATCCTACTACGCACAATATGCTACTTGAGCTTTTTGTAAGGTTATGATACAGGGACAATTTGAGGTCATTCCCCCTAGCAACATACAACAACAAACATGACTTTCTCTGTGCAGCACCGATTTTATGATTAAATAAATTTATCAAAAACCCTTTTTTCTTTATTTAATAGCCAACCGATAAACAAACCGATTCTACTTCACAGCTTCATTCCAGGTGTGAACGAACACACTGACTGGAAAACTCATGCTTCCTCGAACTAATTACTTTTTATTTCCAAGAAAAGGCAGTTTGGGAGACTGAAAATGCCACACAAGCAAAAATGATAAAGTGTCTAAAAAGAAATCCCCCACAGTCAATATACTGGAAGCCGTCTCTGAATCATCATTGCCCATCAGATTTCCAGATACCCTTTCCGACCTCCTTTAGCAGAATTCCTATCTGCCAAGCTTGAAAACGGGAAACATATTCTCCTTTTGTCCTTTAGGATTCAAGAGGTATTCACCTATCTATTTGCTGGTATAATAAAATCAAAATCTGGGTTGAGAAATTTACCACAAGACCAACTTTAAAAGATTACTATGGAGGCTAGCAACAGTTTCTATGTTATTAATCCAATCAGACAGGTTTATGCCTGTCATCTTTGCCCAGATTTGAACTCCTGTTGCCCAAGAGAATAGAAATTGGTGATGCAGGAAGAAATGCTTAACTGTACAGTATTATTTGCTTGTGGCTCAGCAAGCAGTTAACCACATATGTGAAGCTCTGCCAAGCTGTCCTCATACAACAAAGGAACTTTAAAAAAAAAAAAATCAAGAGAACACAAACACAATCAGTAATTGGCAGATTTTGGATGGAATACTATTTACCTACTATTCGTTCTTAAAATAGAATCCAGTATTTTTACAGGTTTTCAGGACTGAATTAAATGAAAAGACCTTTTCTGCTTGCCTTAACATACAATTATAATCAGCTTGCCAACTGCAATATCTATTTATCTCTATGTTACTGAGATGTTCTGGCAGGGGTCAAGGCTCAAAAATACACTGAACTATTAAAAATACCTTTTTCACGGTGGAAACAAATGTACTTCTGCACGTACTGAATTTTGTATTTCATTTTCTTTAGAGTACGCTACTCAAATGACAACAGTGGAGATGCTAGAGGAACCTCTATCACATGTCAGTGCATCTATATGAGTATAGCCTCAAGACAGCCTATATAGCTAAGGTAGGGCAGTGATTAAGGAGGATCACAAGTGGGAAGACATTTTAGGTACAAAATTTGACTATAAAAGAAAGAGACCACATTTCTATGCCTAGCAACATTTGTCTGGTACAGACTGAGATTATCAAAGGTAGTCTCTATTTGGTTCTAGTTTCCTAATCATGAAATCTTTCTGACACACAGATACATTCACACATCCTGACAATATTTGGTACTAATTTATCCCAGAAGGGTACCAAGAAGATAAATACATTAAAGTTTGTGAAAAACTTACAGATATTCAGATTAAAAGACAATAAAACATTTAATCAGTGGAATAGCACTAAGAAAATTGTGTATACTGTATTCCTTGCATCATTTCAAATCAAGCCTGGACAAAACACGTAAAGATTTAACAAAAAAATCCCTGCTGGTACGGCTGTAATTGAGACATTTGAGGGATGTCCTGTTGTCAAAAATAAGAAAAATAAAATGTTTGTATTTTAAACATGAGCCACAGTTGCCAATTTGACCACCTCAGAAATGTGAGTTCTCCTTTAGTTCCCAAAAGAACAGTGAGAGGTTACTGCTGTAGAAGACTTTCCCACAAATCTTCTCGATTTCATTCTGTTGCTTAAGAAAAGAACTTCACAGCACTAGGTATTAAAGGACTGTGCACGTGCAGTACAAACATAACCTGTCCAAGATAACTGAGGAAGAACAAAAGAAAATACATACATATAAAAATGAAAAAACACCACCCCCAACCACCTCCTTTAACAGGCCAGTTGTACAAAACACACTGCTGCTACAAGGCCTCAGCACAGTGTGCCTATAAATCCTGAACACCCCTACGTTCTTGACTTTAAAGGGAGTCAGCTGTAGGACCTTGTTAGATATTAATTAACAAAAAACAGGGAGTTGCCTTGGTGAAAAGTAAACAACATTCCAGTTGCACAGAGTCTGATGTAACATGGGTGGTTGCATATAGACTCTACCATTAAACTATTAAACAAAATATGCTGAACAGATTGGTAGATGAACAAAAATAGAATGCTAGACTTTCATAGCATTGGTATAACAAACAAAACCAGGGTAAATCTATCCTTTTTTCTAGCATTTTAAGTGTGCTCAGTTGTACACAGAAAGTACTCGGCAATGCCAGTTGCATTGCCAAGATCATTCACTGCTAGTGACTAGTGGTTCTATTTCAGGGTATTTTTTTTTTCAATTTTGCTATATTAAATTATATTAAATTTAAGAAAGGAAAATAAAAATTAGTATTTGTGTATTGAAAAGAGACTAGAAGCCTTCAGTATACAGAGTTAAAAAGATAAAGTAAAAGAGATTTCCCTGTATTATGTGCCCTGATGTGGCAAGGCATACCACCACCCATAGTACTGATCCAAATTCTTTGATTTTTGGCCCCATATTGCCCTACACTGCTCTAAATTATGTCATGTACCAGCTAGTCCCAAAGGACCATGCATTGGTGATACTTTACTGTGTCAGCAGTGAGATGGGAACTTAAATTAACTTTCTACCAGCTCATCATGACCTCCAGCCAGAGCAAACCCTAGCTAGCAATATATCCTTAAGTCCTCGCCCTTCCATGTTGCTGGAGAAGCATGATGAGACTAACTAAAAAAGCCTAATTTATGGGGGAAGCCAGTGGTGTTAACATAGCTTCTGTTACTTATTCAGAGTTGAAATGGAAGAATGGTAGCTCAAGGGCGAAGAGTACCTTGCTTCCATACCACCATGATAAATGGCATACCATTAACGACAGTGTATAATACTGCTACAACAAACCGCACAGCTTCAGTCCAGAGGCACTTTTATGATCTCAAGGACTGGGCCAACTGAGGCCTTGGGATGCTGAGACTGGACTTTCGGAGGAACTCTTCCCCTACGGAGGGTAGCAGAGCAGCAGACCGGTTCCTCAGGGAGGCTGTAGGATCTCCACTGCGGGAAGCGCTCAAGACGCGGCCAGACAAAGGCCCCGCTACACAAAACCTGAGCTAGTGCTGGCGGTGGTCCCGTGCCAAGCAGGAAGCTGGGCTGCGTGATTCAGAGCTCCTTTCCAACAAAGAGCTCTACAACTCCGATGTGAAATCTGCCACTTATTTGCTGCAAATGAATTTTCTACAAAACCACTGTAGCTATTATAGGTTAAGGAACTTGATATATTTTAGAAATTGACGTGACCTCCAAAATGTTAACGTAATACTAGAAAAACAAAATCAGTAAAGAAATTCATAGTACTGAGAAATATGATCCCTGTTACTGCTGAGACACGTACTCTAAATAGAGTACTGTCATGGAGGGGAAAAAAGATTGTTCAATTATATGTAATCCAGGTTTTGACAAATACAATATAATGGAATTTTTTTGCTTTCACTGTTGCATAAAAATCCTGAAGTTTTCACTCCTTTTATAAATGGAAGCAATTAATTGTAAAGAGAAATAATGTTAAAAGAAATGTAAAATAAACATTTTTAAGTGTTATTAAAAAACCCTTAATGTCAAAATGTTTTAAAATAAAGAGAACAAAGGCACTGAAATCGTAGACAAAGCTAAATGACTGTTCTGGACGTGCACTGATTCTGTGTATCAGACACTTAAAAGGGCCATTAGATTTTCATTGATCAAACAGCACCTAAACTTTCAACAAGACTTCCTTTGTCATGATGTATGTTCATCAATCAACTCTCCTTGCAATTTCTATGTCAACTGCAGGAAAAACTGCTACCTGACGTGCAAAAAACCAGAGGCTCACTTCTTAAAATTGAAACACATTTTCAGAGATGTCTGCAGAGCTAAAAACAAATGGCCAAAATAGAAACCAGAAAATAGAGATGGAACTTAAAGAAAAAAAAAAAAGGCGGCAGTAAGAGAAACTTAAGTGGTAGGTAAGTGAACAAAAACAAGCGTACCAACTGAAAACAACAGGATTTGAGATGGTAGGAAGTGAGTTACACAGTCCTCATTACAGCTACAACAGAAACACAGACAATCTTTGAGTTATGGAACAAATTAAGACGATCACTATGTAATTACACATACATGCCATCTAACCATCTTACCATTACAGAGTAAAAGGAAAAAAAAACCCAAAATATCTGGGAAGTCGACCAAAAACATGACCTGAAGGAACTACCTCCACAAACCGTCCCTGAAGGTCCTACTTGCCCTAGAGAGGAGGGCTAGGGAAGAGCAACGGGCGGCTGCTGCCGAGGTACACGCAGCCTCCCAGGAGAGACAGAGGTTGCACAGCTGTTTGGGTTACCATCAAAGGCAGCCACGAAGAAAGGAAAAGGAAAGGAAAGCAAGCAGCAGCCACGCTGAAGAGCAGAATCGCTTTGCACGCAGTACTTAACATATGGAATAAACAGTACTGAGGCAACACAAGGGAACAATTAGTCTAAACGGTTTTGTAAATATCTTGGACAAATACCAGAAGAGAAGAATACTGAGGAAGACACTGACTAATTCAGGGGAGGGAAGGGGCCTAGATGGCTTTTCTGGCCTCTTTCTGTCCTTACGTGCCCTGTATTTATATTTGAATGCTTGCATTACCCAGCATATAGGCTATTTAAGGTCAGGAAAGCATTGCAGTAGCACAGCTGCCTCCAGCAAGTAGTGCTTGACATCACTAAACCACACAGAAGAGCACAGCCCTTTTATTGGCTTCAACAGCAAATATCTGCAAGCAGAATTGTTTCGCTCTATTTGTACAGGTTTTTCCACTGCACTGTGGTACTATCAGAGTTTTGTCCACTGAAATTGTTAAATAGCGGAAGTTTCCTCCTCATGTTTTTTCAGCAGCCCCTGACCAGAAACCAGCACAAAGAATTTAGTTTTAAAATCCAACGAAAAAGAATCTACATTTTCATATTCTAAAGTTTCAGTTCTTGCCAAATTTAACTTGTCTTCCTCCATGGGACGTTTGACACATTCTGCACGCACGTATTAAATATCACACATGAGATCTGTGATTTAAATTCTGTAATATTCTTTGCTGACACACATGTATGTTTTCCAAACTACACATAAAAGAGTCCCAATTTTTTTCCATTAACACATTGGCTACACGATTTGTAGAAATCATGAAAGACAGGAATGGTTTATAAACCCACTGAAATGAAAGGATTTCAAAACACTGCCACCCCATGTCATGTTTGATAAATGTCTTAAACAAGCATTTCCAAATTTTCTTAGCTAGATACATCAATGACTGCACCAAAAAAAATCCCACAAATCCAAAAAACCAAAACAATGCAAGGCAGGTGTGCCTCACAACGTACACCAGAGTTTTGGCTCTTAATCATCCAGATCAAAGACCTGTTGGGGCACACAAGTTCCTCCCTATCCAAGTCCTCAGGGTTTCTTCCAACGAAAATCAGGGTGGGAAGTGGGATGCTGAACATCCAGGTCTTCTCCTGATACCAGTTTTGAGTTTGACCAGGGTGCAAACCTCAGAGGTGGGTCCCACAGTTCAGCTGTAGCCTGTGATAACTTGAAGACAGCAGAAGAATCCATTGATTTGCAACGAAAGAGAACAGGGAGCAGCTATACTGATTTGAGGTACAAACGAGGACTACAGGTACAAGAATATTGCTTCTTGATTGGGGGGGCAGGGGAGGGGAAGCTTATTTAAACATAGAACGAGTATGCAACTCCTTGGATGTAAGGTGGCCCGTAGGCCAACTCTAACTACCTTTGTGTGTTTCTTCCAGGTTGCAGTTTAATCAGGTCCTGCTAGTCCCTCAAGAAGTGTTGGCTGTAGAGGAATGGAAGATGCAAAATGTACTGAACTCACATGAAGCCCTGCTCTGCACAATTATGTTTTTGGCTGTTTCTGCTTTCTACAAAGATCAGCTTACATGTTTTTCAAAAAGCAAACCTACGAAATACAGCAACTCCATTCCAATTAAAGAATGAGTTTTTGAAGTTGCCTACAATCTGCACTTTCATTTAAATAAAGCTGAATTTTAGTATAGTTACAGGATGCCTTTATTGGGTTTATAATTCAACAAATCCTTGTGATTTGCTAAGGGGATTCTCCAGAGGAAAGCTCCTAGGAAAGAAGTTCTCAGTATTTCTGAAGGGGAATCTCTTATCTAGGAAAAGATTATTCAACAAAAAGTCTCTCATTTGGGAATATGTCTTTTATACATATTCTCCAGGTAGGTCCAATGTGCAAGTGCTAAAAAGAAATGGGGTTTCAGCTAACATTCACATGAGCCAAGTAGCTCGTGTAGTTAAGTAGCGGGACAGACTGTGACTGCCTCATACGCCTTAAATGAACTCAGCAATAAAATGAATCACATTCTTGACAATAATTAGGGAGAAGGAAACCCCCAGAAACCCAGTAGTCATATTGCAAAAAACAGCCACGATTTATTTTGGGGAAATGGTATCTTCCTACAACAGATAATTAAGGAGGTATTAAAGATCCTTTCAAGAAGACATTACGTTTAAAATTCCACTGATTATTGGCAGGAAAGAGGGAGGCAGAAAGCGAACAAAAGTGAGAGGTGGTACCTAGTACTACCGTGGGGTCAGGAAGTTTATGGGAAAAAGGCAGGCCGGCAGGGGAACGAGCCCTTCTGGTAATCTCGGAGGACATACTTCAATCCTTTCTTCTGATCACATGAACAACAGGGCCAAGATCCCTCCACTTACAGTCTCCTTCCTGCCCATCGGATTCCCTGCACGGCTGTTCCTCTGCCACCCTCCTCAATCCACACTCCCTGTGCCACTGCGTTCCCTGCCGAAACGCCAGCAATAGGAATGTGGTTCCTGCTGGGTATTGCCAGATCTCCCCGATTGCGGGGGAACAGAGGCAACCAAAACTAGAGGTCTTTCACATGCAACTTAATTCTGCGTTTCACATTTTTTAGAGGTTTTATCTGAAAATCCTTAACTCCTCACCTTCAAGTGGTCAGAGATTTGTACCTATTGAATGTGACCATCTGGAAGCAAGCGTTGAACAGTAGCTGACTTTTTGTTAACTGTTTTAAATAATAAAATAGGAAGAGTCTGAAGACAGAACACTATAATGTGCAGATTGCAATTACAGTGAAGTTCTCTGAAAACAAATGACTTAGTCACCATATTCAGAAAGCAAGCCACATATCCCAAATACGAAAAAATCAGTTACAGTAAAGTGTACTCTGTTAAAAGATGGTATCACGTTCTGTAGCGGTGGGTTTGGATTTACATCAAGAACTGGGAAAAATACCCACGCGGCAACAAAAGTGGGTTCAAAGTGTACTCTAGGAAATTTGAGTTTTCATAACTGTTGAGTAAATGTGCCTTTCTACGCTCACTGCATTTGCTGCCAAGACAAATTCTAATTAACTCATTGTAACTACTGTTTGTCAGTTTTGGTAATTAATACCCACTTAGAATGGATAAAGTTGAACAGCTAAAGCTCAACTTCGAGCTTAAAGAAAAACCCTCCATGACCTGCTCATGTGATTACATTTAAGATAAATTGGCAGAAGTCTCACACTTGTCAGATAATTTTTAAATTTGATGCAGTCAATAACTTTGAAGCACTTTTCTTCTGCAAGAGCTATTTCATTCCAAAGAGACAGCCTGTGGAACGAAGCGTGTTTAACAGTAGAGAAACTACTGCTTCAATCGTGATTTCCCAGCAACTCTCTATTTAATTGTTGTTGTTTTTAAAGCAGTATTT
Organism: Fulmarus glacialis; assembly: GCF_000690835.1. Taxonomy (NCBI): domain Eukaryota; kingdom Metazoa; phylum Chordata; class Aves; order Procellariiformes; family Procellariidae; genus Fulmarus; species Fulmarus glacialis. The sequence goes on along the minus strand of NW_009213045.1, from coordinate 1,437 downwards.
AACAACAGCACATTACCCATCAAACCACAATTAACTTAGCCCTAGACAAACTCCAAGTTAAATTTTCCTAAGTATAAATTTTACAGTTCAGGTAGGACCTGATTTTTTCACTGCATTTTCAAGAAACACCTAGTTAGGAATTTTTTAGGTTAACATTTAACCCCTGTTACCAGACCCTCCTGTTTGCTCTTTTACTGCCATATCATAAGCCAGAGAATAAAAAAAGATGACACTTGTTTCAAATTTCACTGGTCAGCCTAACTAATTTTATGGAAAACATTTCAATGAGTTCAAGCTGGCGCTACAGTTGGCCCACACAGTTCTTCAGAACAAAAGATCCTACATAAAAAACCCAAAAGATTCCTATTAATTACTAGGTATAAAAAAAATCCTACCACCTGTGACAGATACAGTTCAGCGCTCACATGGATTGATTCTTGTTCAGCAAGCTTCCTTTCTCCTACAAAAACATTTCAGGAAAGGAAGATGAAATCTGCTGTGTGTGCTCTAATGTCTTGGAGAAATATCTGAGAGAGACACTTCAGTACTGCACCAGGATGTCAGAATGGCAATAAAAATACCCTCCAACCCCCCAAACCGTAAGAACAACATAGGCAACAGAAAAGCCTAAAATGAATTTCAGTAGCAAAGTAAACACAATCTAAGAAAATAATTTAAAAACAATCCCTATTGCAAATACAGAGCAAGATTTCAGAAGTACTAAGTACTGGCCTACCGAGTAACTGAGATGACAGTAATTTTCAATGTCATTGCCAGAATTAGTTTTGACTAATTAAAAGTGCTTCTGACAATCCCACTGTACAAAGATACAAGTCTAAACATATGGGCAACAGCAAAGAACCAAGAACACCTTTATGAAGAATACTGTCTGATGTCCTAAAGAAAAATTACTTTGTTCCCTTTTTCCTCCATTATCACTCTTTGTAGGAGGGTAAACACGCCTAGAAGCAGTGACACCACAGCAAAAATGCTGAGGGGGATATTTTAAGAGAGTACAGCTTTACAACGGTACTTAGAAATGCCCAAGTTGAAACAGGGATTATTACAATGAAACATGGTATACTCATAGCATATGACAACATAACATGAAACAGAATTGTATGTTTCATTAGGATAGCCTGAAATAAACTGTATGTACACAAGTGAAAAAATGCAACACCTTAATGGAAAGATTTGTATCTGAAGGAAACAAATGCGTTTAAAACTACTGAAATTTCTATAGACGGTTCCACTCTAGTCAGAATTATGTAGAGGAAGGGGGTTGGAGAGGGCTGTCTTGAATCATGTTTCCGTTTTCTTTTGTAATTTCTTATTAATTCCATTTTCTATACATATTTTTCTACTACACAAGAAAAACCTTTAAGGGGTAAAGTACTTGAAATATCATATTCCTGATGCAGCTGGTAAGCGAGCCTA
>NW_009213044.1:375-586 GCF_000690835.1 Fulmarus glacialis | reverse complement strand
GGGATGCTCGCGTGCCTCTTTCGGTGCAGATGTTGGCCAAGGGGCAGATCCATCCTGACCTGATGTGCTGGATGTTTGCATCAGTTTCCGTTGCAAACGCTCATTTGTCATGTAGATCTCCTGGCATTTTTTTAAAGGGTAGATTAATTTAGGGGAGCTCTCAGATCCAATTTCCTCTGGCAATGGCTCTATTAGGCTGTGCACAGCAGAG
>NW_009213044.1:0-212 GCF_000690835.1 Fulmarus glacialis | reverse complement strand
ACCCCTCCTTCTCCCCCATCCCTCACTGCTGTTTGCATTTTCCCAGCTCTGGCATGGGCTAACAGATAAACAGAATCGCTGGCCCCGTTTCAAGAGCAGCAGAAGGTGCGGGAGGCGGGGGGCACCTCGGCGCAGGCGGGGTGCTGCTGCGCTACGGCTCGTGTCGTGGAAGGGGAGAGGGACGGGCTCGGCTGGGGGCCCCGGGCGGGGCA
>NW_009213043.1:0-8899 GCF_000690835.1 Fulmarus glacialis | reverse complement strand
CTTTCCTTACCCTGCGAGGGGGGAGGGGGGGGCTGGCTAATCCCCTCTCCTGAGTCCCTCTCAGTCAGGGAGCTAAGGGGGGGGCTCCTCCCCTTGGCGGTGGCAACCCCTGCCCTGCCCCCCCTGTCCCCCATGCCTTCCCCCCGCAGGAGGTGGTGAGGGTGGGGGACCGGGAGGAAGCGGGAGCCCCCTCTTAAGCGTTGTCGTCTCTCCGCGCCAGGTCCTGCATCCTCAGCGAGGTGTCCACACGCTCCCGCTCTAAGCTGCCTTCGGGGAAGAACGTCCTCCTGCTGGGTGAGAAAGGCATCCTGATCCCCTTCCCCTCTCTGCTGCACGCAGGCTTGCTCCTTAACCCTCTCTTGGGCGTCTGGAGCTTCTCTTGTTTAGTGCCCGGAGGAGCGGGGGGGAGTTGGTGCTGGCTTAAGCCTCTCGCTTCTTCCCTTGCATGTTTTTGCTTCATTTTGGATATTAAATATCCAGATATGCTTTAGATGTCCCACTCATCGTAGGTACCTCGCCATAATACCCTTACTATCCTTCCCCCATCCTAGTTCCTCAGGTAGCGATGGCTTGGAAGGGTGGTTTTTATTGTCTTTCTCCCCCTATGAGTGTTGACTTCGGGGTGCGTGCGGATCCTTCAACCTTTTCTGAAACCCCCCTCGTCCGTGCAACCAGTGCTGCTTGCTGGGCCTTATGGTGTGTCATACAAACACAAAAATTGCGTCCGTGGCCCGTACGGTATCAATGACGGCTGCTCCCTGTTGGCCGGAGGGCGGGGTAGGCTGTACGGGCGTGTTGGTTTGTGTCCTGTCCACATGCACCGAGCTTGTCAGCAGCAGTATCATCAGCAAGTTGCGCAGCAGCAGCGGCATCGTTTACTGCTGCTAGCTTTCATTGTGTTCTGTTATCTCCACCCGGTGCATTAGTCCAACCTTGCGTTTGGCAAGGATTAGGAGTTACAGAACGGGACTTTGATAGGGCGATAATGAAAGATCCAGCTATTATTCAGTGTTGAGGGAAAGAACAAAAATGGTATGTCAAGCAAAATTGAAAACTTCATGGGGGAGGGGGAGAAATGGATGCTCTCAAATGTGTGTGTGTGTGTATATAGTATTGCTATTATTATTAGTGGGGGGTTTTTGTGTGTGTATATAGTATTGCTATTATTATTAGTGGGGGTTTTTTTTGGCTGAAAGGCTATTAAATACTATTACCAGTAGACAATTTAACGAATCCAAGTGGATGGATTTGTTAACTAGCTGCTTCTTCCCTCCTTTGCCAACCTCCCTGTCCCCAGGAAGAACTGTGTGTTAGTATTTGGAAACACGGTTAAAACCCGTTAAAGATATTCATGTGGCCTCTATGCACACTATGATTCTATGTAGTCTTGTATTTTGTACTCTCTTGAGGTTTTTCAAGTTAGGTTTTTTAGTCCATAATTGTAAAGGAATCACTGTGAGCCTTTTCTTCCTGTTTTGATAAGCTGAGTGGTGACTGATTATGAAGCAGAAAACTGTGCAAGGATGATGGGATGGTCTAGTGAACCTGTTAAAAGACTTACTACCCTTTAATTTGCTGCTTTTTATGTTATGTAATTAAGTAGGATATTGAGATTGGAAGTTCTATTGATCTAAAAGCAAGGAAAGATTTTGTAATGATTGACAGCTTTTTATATGATATTTTGAAACTAAATTGGGTGATTGTCCATGTTGAAGTTGGGAGATTTTTCTTCAAGCTGTGATCCTTGTCAAGAAGATTACACTCTTGTTTTTCTTCTCTTTTCATAGTCAGGCAATCTTTAGTACTCAATAACTGGAGACTGTGCTTCCTTTAGAACTAGAGAGGGCACCATAGAATGTTTCCAAATGCTCATTTAGTTTGTGATGTTTAATCTGTTGTATAGAAATTTTCTTTTTACCCGTTTATGTAGAGCTTTTAGAATTACTTAATGTAACACTTCTTTTTTGACTGATGCATTTTTTTAAAAGATGTGCAGATTTGTAGAAGAAACTTTAGTTCTTTCTTAGGAATTGTGTCTTCTAGAAGGCCATGGTCTAAGCAAAAAAAAAAAGTTTGGTATGTATTTAGGAAAAAGAGCATCAGATCTGAGGACTGGCCAGTGAGGATGTCCATACATAATCGATGTATTACACTTTGCTGTTCACTTGCAAGCCATGATGCTGCTCCTGAAGCATGCTGGCACAGGAAAAGGAGAGGTTCTTATGTATTCTGTATTGGACAGATTCAGGATGTGAAATTCTGTCTCTTCGGGTTCTTGAGCTGAGTGTTTGCAATTTCTCTGTTATCTCACATTTTCTTTATTTTTAAGCTTTGTTTCTTCAAATAGTTTTGTACTAGCTTTTGTTGTTAATACAGATCACTTCTTGCCATGACTATTTTCAGTTTCATCATTCTTTGAATACTTTTAAGCAGGAGTTGTAAAGCTGACCAGGGTCTTGATGGTTTTCGCTCATTTTGTGGTAGACAAATATTTGCAGTATAAACAGTTATATTGGTCAAAACTTCCCAGCTGAAACATGATATATAGGGAGAAATGAATGCTCATTTTCAATACAAACTGCATTAAAAAACCAATCCTCTAAGCCTCCAACTCACCCCCAGCCCCCCAAAAGAAAACCCACAGAAAAACCAGAAAAAACAACCAGAAAAACCCACCACTTAGTGTTCTTTTGTTTGCTAGGACAAGTTTTCTAATTTGCCTACAGCATTTATATTTTTCAAACACTGCATATACTTGTATGCTTAGTTGTTCTGGGAACCTGGCTATGTCTGGCATGCTAATTCTGCTATCTCAATATTTATTTTTAGCTATGTTAACATCTCATTTTTAAGAACCTGGAAAGCAGTTCAAGACATCACAGAAATAACTATAAGAAACTGGAATGCCAAATGTTGATCTCTAGATATGGCACATAGTTTTGTGAAGTGAAGGTTAACATATAATACTGGTAATTCTCTGCTCAAAATCAGCCAAAACAATTAATTAACTTGGTTTTACTTCTCCAAAATTTTCACTTACAGACATTTTTTCAATAACTGTCTTTCTGTGAAGACTTTAACCTTTGATTGGCACTGCATGTAGCATAAAAGCATTTTTCTGTTCTTGTATGAAAAAATAATAAAAATGCAAGCTTTCCTAAACTTTTCTGTAAGGCAAGTATGCTCTGATTCCAAGGCAGTTCTGTCATAGTGACCATAGCTACCTCATTTAGCAAACTATACCAGCAGAAAACGTAAGATGTCCCTGCTTTCTTAAGGAAATTGAGTGCTCTCAGTGACATTTCTAGGTACTTTTTGCAGATAGCCAAAGGAGTATGTTTTTGTTGCTGGTGGGGGTTTTTTTTTTCCTTCTTTTTTCTTTTTTTTCTCCTGGATTGTCTCTTCTCCTCACTTGTGTAATAGAAGTAGCTGATCAGAGGAGATGCTTTTTGTTGAGTGTGAGGAGAAAACTGATGCCTGTAACTGGGAGCTCTCTTGTTCATTCCCTTCCTGATACACTTACATCTGAACCAGCAAGTGGAATAGAGGGAGCAGCTAAGAAGTCACCATTGCAGGTTATGGACGGAATTCATAGTGCTATAGAAAGCTTGGATTCAGAGACCCAAACTAATCATTTATCCAATAAACTGCAGCATGCATTCAAGCAGTAATGTTCAAAGTCATTCCAGGATGCACAAGAAAACAGGCTCCTAGCTTGCAAGTGAACTGAATAGTGGCTTTGTATTTCATACATTCCTCTGTCTCTGAAGCATAGTAGATTTTTTGCCTGCAATTCTAATGATGTCAAACCATTCAGTGACACACGTACACCTGATTCCAAGTGTCTGCATTGCACACTTACGCTTCTGCTGAATCACTAGCATTTCGGTTTTCTTTATGCATTTTACCGTACTTGATAAAGGCTTTGAGTGGGCAGTGAGTGTTCAGCTGCCTTGTGTCCACATTTTCTCTTTACCCCACACATCTCACTTTTCAGGGCCAGGCCTGTTTGTTTGAATCTTTGAGCTCTGCTCCTGTCCAGTGCTGTAAGGATGCTTGAGAAGAAGTTTCCACAGTCTACAGCTAATTTACAGGTACACTCTTCTGTGTGTACATGTATTGGGAATGGCTGTTACGATAGAAAATGGTACATCTTGAAGAGCAGTTTTAGCTTGCTACTTTCTTTCAGTGGACCCATGGAATATAGTGAATTTCAAAATTAAGTTCTGATACGGCAAATTGTCATGAGAGTATATAAAATCAATATAAAATCTGCTTGCTTAAATTTGTACTCAATGCTGTAAAAATTACTTTTCCACTTTATTTTTTCCTATTCAAATAGCTGAAAGTTTCACTGTGATCGTTTCATCATGACAGCTGATGAAATACTGCTTGTTGATACTGTCCATGTTCATCTCAAATGTTTCTTAATTCTCTAGTACTGCAGAAGTTAAGTCAGATAGCTGCTTTTCCTCCTCTTGCAACTTCTTCACCTTCTACAGGTGATGAAAGCCTTCCAAATGTAGCCGAGTCTTACTTTAATTGCAGAGTTATACTTCTAAAGTGTCAATTGTTTTGATGGGGCATTGACCTAGATAAAATTGTAACTGCTTGTTTTGCAGCAGTTTTTTTAGAACTAAGTAGTACTTCTTCATACTGTCCTTCTTGCTACAATACCTTTCCAAAAAGCCAGAATTATGTGGATGCTGTGTAGTAAAACTTGCTTAGAACAGCACAGGAAGTTCTGAAATTCTTGAAATTGCATTTACTTTAATTTGTCTCTGCTTTGCCAGAGGTGCTGCTGATTACTGGATCTATCTCTGAAATAGCTCCAAAGGTGGAGTGAAAGGAATTGTGCTTCTGTGTTCTCCAGGCAGGTTAGTGGCAGGAGTACCAATAAAGATGTTCCTTTGATAGTAACACAGGATTATTCTATTTTGGTAGTGAACCTGGGTAAAATACACTACATGACTTACTGCTGTGTTAAAGGAGAAGGCTTGCATTAGAGATGTATGCTGTTCATATTCACTATAGAATTCTCTGCAATATTTGGCTTTCTCTGGCTGTGGGTTTCTCCAAGCATAAGTAACACTGTTACTGGTGTACCTGTTTCCACAGTCAGGCCCTGTATTCTTGTGGAGGAGGACTTGACAAAAGGCATGCTGGAACAGTTGTCTACAATCTGCTTTCTATCACGTTGTAACACAGAAGTGCAATTAAGGTGCTCCTCAGGAAAGTTATTTAATTTTTCAGTGCAACAAAGATACCAAATGAATCCAAAGATACCAAATGAATGATACTCCAAGGTGGAGTAAAACAAACTTAGAGGAGGATAAATTTTTTGTCCAATGAGTAAATCATCACTTAGTGGCAAGTTATTTGAAGACTTGATATGACCTACTTACTGTGAACTTCCATGTGGTTTTGAGAGATTCTAGAGAAGGATTTAATCAGCATAATTAATTTTGTTCTTCAGTTCTCTGAAAGCAAACTAAATTTGGCTTACTGATTATTTTGGTCTTGTTCTGTAAAAGGCATTCTTCAATTACGGTAGTATGTGTAAACAAGCCTCTTTCACTAATATGTGGCTGTGGAAAAGGCACTTATTAACTTGTGAGAAGTATTTTATCTTGAAAATAGCTATAGTACACATACGCTTGGTTCTAGTAGGAAGACAACTGTTATGTCTCCACTCCACTGTATTAGGATTCAGACATTCCACATGGTGTGGAATAGAGATTGCTCTGTGATTCTGGGAAGGCATCTTTGCTCTGTTTGATAACTCAGGTTTGGGTTTGATGACTTTGTTCTATCATATTTAAGTGAGGTGTTTTTCTTCTGTTAATAAAAATATTCAGTATTTTATATTAGAAATATTAGATGTTGTGAATTGTTCTACCCAGAAGCTGTCTTTTGTTTTGTAAAAAGTATAAAGCTAAATCACAAAAATATGCCTTTTGAGGGGGGTGGAAGAGATTAATTAGGACCATTATCTCTAGTTTTGCTTGGCCTTGCTTGAACATATTTTTTAGAGATGAGTTGTATAATTCCCGTATCAAGCTGCATTTTCATAAATGGCTTTAAAAAGCAAACAAAAAAACTCCATCAAGGAACGAGTAGGATTATAGATTACACACAATTAAGCTTTTCAAAGAGCTGTTGGAAAAAAAAAAATCAGAGCCGCGGATGGAAGCGGGGCAGACCAACAATACTGATGACACAAGAAACATTCACCTCTTCCTTCTTTGCCTTGCCCTATTTTAAACACACTTCACACTTTACAGTGGAGAAAGAATTCAAATAAAAAGTCAAAACTCATGTCTGTCCTGGAGATAACACATTGATTGTTCTTCCATGTACAGACTTCTGTGAGAAGTAAGAAATGTCTTGTTTTAAGACAACTGAAAATCTACTTCTGTTTTCATTTTTCTAAACTGAAAGAAATGTGGAAATAGCATGAGTAGTAAATATTCTTAATTTTTAAATGTTTAATTGAAAGTTTAGAGAAGTTCTGTAATAGCCTAAATTCTCTCTAATGTAATAGTTTATGGTTGAACAGTTCAAGTAGCAGTTCATAGATAAGTGCTTGCTTGCCTGCATTCACAGAAGGTGATTCATTCACCTCGTTGCCCATCCCTCCCATCTGTGGGTGACTGTTCTGCTAAATTCTGTATTGTAGCAGAACATTTAGTGATACTCCATTTTCTGCTCAGTAAACATACTTTTTTGCCTGTAGTAATGAGAAGGGAGGAGGCTGGGCAGGGTTTTGTATTACAGCTTCCTGTATCTTTGAGGGCAGCAACACGAAGGACCATCATCAAACTCTGTTCTGTAGACAGAGTAGCACCTTGGACAGAGAAGCTTTGACGAGCACAACCCCAAACTTGAGCTCATCAGAGGAGTGAAGTTAGCAATGTGGGGATAAAAATGAAACGGCTTTTGTTTAGCTGAGTATAAGACTTTCCATTTTGTTAACAAGATGGTAAAATACTTTGTGTAAGCAGATTGGTTTGGCTTTGTTTCAACTGCTTCCTAGCCTGACTTTTCTGCAAAATTAAATCTGTTGTCCGTCTTTTACTTGTGTTCAGCTTTGGTGTATAGCACTGCTTGCTAGAAGCATCACTTCTGTTTCCTCACTGTAGTATTAATATGTACGTGCAGCTTCATCTAATGGAGAATTTTTGTTCTTTAGGATTTACTCTGGAAAAGGAGGACCTTTTATGTTACTTGCAAAAGGAGGATGCAAAATCTTAAACTGCAACGATCTACTTGGTTTTTATTCTACCTTGCGATTCTATATCGAGAATTGTGTGTCAGAAATGTTTTGCTCTGGGAGCTCATGTACGGAAGTCAATTGTTATTTTGATTATCACACTGTTAGAAATAAAGAAGAAGCTAAAGGATTTTCCATCTCAAAATTGTGGAGGGAAGAGGATGATGATGATGACTCTTTTTGAAGGTGCATGGGGCTCTGTTTTATATATTGCTTCAGTAGCACTTCATGAAACAATTTTTTTTTTTTTAGTATCAATATGCAATGATGTTTAAGTCTGAGGAATATGAAATTTCCGTTTTGTCTGAAACTAAGCAGCATTAATTTTTCATATATTTTAGGGATACCCAGAGAAAACAAAAAGATAAATATGCTTAAATGTCTTAAATGGGCATTTGAAATTACAAATCCTATAGTGTGTGTATATATGTATTCTTGCTGAGAATTTTTTTTTTTAAAAAGCATATATACTTTCATATATGTCCCTGGTAGTACTTAACACTAACTGCATTACTATGCTGTACTTGATCCATCAAATCTAAGATCACTAATAGACTTTAATTTCCTCACAAGTATTTCCCCCCTCCTTTGGTGGAGAGAAGCTTCTATACATACTAAAGGCATTACAATAAAATGTTTGAGTTTTGAGAAGTCTTAAAAGCTAGCATTGTATGCACTTAGAATTAATTTGCTAATGAGATTTGTAATAACTACTCAGGAGTTTTAGATAAGTACTGGTTTAAGGTTGATTTGTATTTTGATATTCTTGCTGAAGAGTAACTACAAAGCGAAATTATACTGCTGCTCTTTCCCATCAACTCGATATATTCAAAGTGTGTTGACTTTTCAGGTGGTTTATACTGAAGACTTAAGGTTGGGAAAAAAAAAATTAATAACAAGGATACAAATACATTTGCAGCTATCACAATTTTAAAAGGTATATGCAACATACTAATAATAGAAAGTAGAGGTAGATGGAACCTCAGGTCTTAGCATGTTCTCTTGGCCAAGGCAGTCATCTCTTCCTAACTTTTTATGATTAATTGTGTGGGCAAAAAGGAGGAAGCCCTTATGTCATATATGATGGTCCTGCGTTGATTTTGTGACAGCTTTTTCCATAATATTTACTCTAATTTGGCCTAAATCTCTTGAGAACTCTATCTCCTGTGGAATAGGGCACATTCAGCTAGGCATCTATCTTGCATTCTTGCAAGTGAGTCATCCCATTTGTAGACTAGTTGCTTTATGCATTGCTAACTTGTTTTGGACTACTTGTCAGTATTGCTTCTAACCCTTTTCTCCACAGATCTTTTGGTTTCTCTTATATCATCTGCAAACTGTACTATTCTCTTCATTTACCTAAGTAATTAATGAAAATAGTACCAATCCCTTCAAACTTCACTGATGCATCATTCTTTCTGGCGAATGATGAGCACTGCTCTCTGCATGCAGTAACTTGTATGATACAGTTATGTATGTCAGTGATCCACCTACCTGATCTTGGTGTTTTGAAATGGGTGGATATTTGCTAAGGAGAAGGGAGTAGAGAATCTTCTTCACAGAACAGATTAAATTTAAGTAATTCTATGATGGAAGGCTGTCGTGGTTTAACCCCAGTTGGCAACC
>NW_009213042.1:0-7766 GCF_000690835.1 Fulmarus glacialis | reverse complement strand
TAAATAATATTACAAGACAATTTAATATAATAATAATTTATAATTTTTAACTGTAATACATGCATACCTCAAGCACTTTTGGCAGTCTTTAATCAGAGCACAGATGGTGAAGTACCTTACTATGTATTCCTTGGTTTTATGATACAGTTAGTAGGTGACTCTTTCCTTCTCAGACTATGCCACTTCTGCAGAGGAAACAACATTGTTTATCTCATAATAACCTTTGGTGGAGCCAAGCATGTACAGCAAACTCCAAAGGACCACTTTGGGTCAGCGGAGACAGTTTGTAGCATTTTGTAAGGAACTTGTAGAAAAAAGCTTAGATGAAGTACTGGAGGAAGCCTCAATCTTTTTGCTCAGAGCTCTGCTAGCAGTAGTTAGAACATCCTTGTAAATAAATAATAAAGAGACTGGTTTTTTTAGAAGCATATAGCCCTTTCATGTCACTACCCAGCGTATATGAAACATGGTGGCAAGGAGAAAAGCTAGTGAGAACGACAACAAAACAAGTGAGTGTGGTTAAAAGCAAAACAAACCAGCACTTAGAGTCCGAGTAGGTGACTCATATGATAGGAAATGAGATAATTAACAGAAATAGAGTCCCAAACTGAAGACAGTGGAAAAACTGTTTGAATTCTGTCACCTCAAACTGAAAGAGTGCCTGTGGTGATAGTTTGTTTATCAGAAAGCAAAGAGCAATACAAGCAATAGTGTTGAGAAACTTATTATTATCTGTAATTTTGCAAGCATTAAAAATTCCCTAATTTTTGGCAGGGCTGTTATCACGGAACTTGTGCCTCCAAGCTTTGGGGGAGATTGGTCAGAGAAACAAATTTAAACCTCAAGAATAATCTGCAAATATCTAATGTAAGTGAGAGAAAGGGGCAGAATAAATGTGGATGCTCAAAATGAACGAATTCACAGGGCAGGACAGAGGCTGAAAGCTGAGGAAAGCAAGCAATATAGAGCAACATACATACTGCAGAAAATAATATGGAAGTCTGAAGGAAGAAAAATCAGCTTCTGGGCAAAAATACAAGAGACCAAAAAACCCCACTCTCTTTCTACCCAATTATTTGCATAGCTTCTTCAGGAGGAAGAAAGTAACTGAGGAGGTCAAAACTGCACCTGGAGAGAAGGCTACTTCTGATGTGATTTGCACACCCCTTGCCAGCCAGCTGCTTGTGCTCGCTGCGGTGCAAAAGGAAAAAAAGAAGGAACTGTCCCAGGTGTTGCCTGACAACCTCTTTATGTTAATTTTTTTTTCCAATGAGGAAAAAGATGAGAAGAGTGAAAAAGTTTTAAATAGTTCTTTTCATGAGAACAAGGGGAAAAAAGTGAAAAAGTGGTTTTGAAGAAACAGCAGTTTTGAGAGAAGAACAAGTCATGCTAAGTCCTAAAAGGATTTTCGCTTTCAATGGCATTTTTTTTACAAGACCCGAACAACCAAAGTGCTAGTTTAGTGATTGAAAGAGTTTAATTTTGTTTCTCTAGATATAGAGAAACGCCACTTATTAAATAGCAGAACTGAAACTTCAACTGAAAAGTAATGCAGGGAAATCAGCAATCTCTGACTTGGAATCGCACCTCTAGCTAAGCCTGTTATTTTGTATATATCATACACACATAGATACACATTTTAAGAGTTCAACTAGCTTTCTGTTTCAAACACCAACTGAAAAAGTTACTTAACATTCTTATTTTTAGAGCATGAGGTTGTAACGTAGCCCTCGAGTTTGATTTTTTTGTAAAGTAGAAGGATGCTCTCTCAAATTCCACAGCTCTGTAGTTTATGTTTGTTTTAAAATGGCATTTGCCAGCAGCCTTGTTCATCCCACTTTGTTCATCCCGTAATATGTTTTTGTTTCTCCACAAATTAAATTATAATTCATAATTCTATCTTTAAATTAGCTTCCTTATTATAACAAATGCGGTTGTTATAACTCATTTTAACAATTTAGTCTATAAATTGGTAGCAAGTACTTTACGTTTTTCTGTTAGTGAACAGAACTTATTTTTAAAGGGTATTAAGGGTATTACTGCATGCTGACTGGCTGATAAATTTTTGCATATCTGCCATTACAGTACATTAAGCATGTAATAATGCAGCAAATAGGAATGTTAACAGCAGACCTGAATGTGAATTTGAAAGAACTAAGACTGAAGAGAAAGAAAGACTTTCGTGAAAAAAATCGGATTAGGTGATGTGTTAGTGTACGTGGAAAAATATTCTAATAAGTACTGAGATTTCAAAGAGAAACTGCTGCCAGAAGTGTTGAAAAACTGTCTTGTCACAGCATACAGTTCTTACCCTGCAGGCAATTCTGAGTGATATGGCAGATATTATTTATAGACAGATAGACAGACAGACTAATATATCTGTATTTTAAGCCATTCTTTAAGACTGGAAATTATTAAAATGGATGTTGTTTGTTTTCTCTCTCTTAGCGTACCCCTAAGTTGTCAGGGAAGAGTCAGGCAGCAGGCGGCTGCTCTGGGGCTGGGGGGCTGGCAGGGTGGGCAGCGCCGCGCGGTCACCAGCACGGGTGCAGCCCTGCGGCACCCGCACAAGGCCAGCAGGGCATTTTAAGCCATTCTTTAAGACTGGAAATTATTAAAATGGATGTTGTTTGTTTTCTCTCTCTTAGCGTACCCCTAAGTTGTCAGGGAAGAGTCAGGCAGCAGGCGGCTGCTCTGGGGCTGGGGGGCTGGCAGGGTGGGCAGCGCCGCGCGGTCACCAGCACGGGTGCAGCCCTGCGGCACCCGCACAAGGCCAGCAGGGCAGGGGGGGGGGCAGTGGTGGGGTACAGCCGCGGCCCGGCTGTCATCCTCATGCCGCTCTTTCCCAGGAGATGGTGCGGGGCTGCTCGGAGGCACCACCTCAGGGCACGGGCAGCCAGCCCCCTCGGTGCGGGAGGAGACCACAGAGCCTTTTGGAGTGCTCGGAGCCCTGACACAGACAGTCTCTTTCTCTTGTCTTCCCCCACTTCTCTCTCTTCTATTTTCACAAAGCAGTGTTTTCTTTCTCTTACGTATAACTCTCACACACCACACTTTTATCTTGTGGACCCTCTGTTTTAGCTTAAAGAAAAGTAGGTATCGTATGACTTTGTTTTTTCACTTGTCAATACTACATTTCTCAGGAATTTCCATCATCTATATTGGCATCCTTGGATTAAAGGAATGGAATATTTTGGAATAAATATTTGGAATATTCTTTTTTTAGGAGGTAAAATGTCTTGTAAAAATGGGCATCAGGCATTTATATATTGCTACCCTTTTCTGAACAAACAAAAAAACCTCGTGACTGTGCCTGGGATCTGAGCACTCCAAAGTCAGAAGAATTTCCAATCCTAACAATCCCTTTTTTGCATTCTCTAATTCTTTGCTCATGTAATTGGTTAAAATAGGATTGACAAAGATGAAGCAGATTCATGGCTTTTAGATCCTCAAATGTCCAAATTGCTCTCTTATGAACAGAAACCTTGATATTACTTGTTAGTTCACAAATCTGTCAATGCTATGAGATTATTTTTAAAGCAGGGATTACACAATGCCACCTTGATCATACCAAGCTTCCGTTTTTCTGAATAAAAGTAATGGCAGTCTTTGTTAGCAGAAAGCCCATATATCTAGGTGTCTTTACCCAAAATTGTTCATGCCATTTGGACAGCAATATTCCAAACAACTAAAAAAAAGTCACTGAGTGATACCTTTTGGCATTCTTGTCAAAAGTACATTTTTGTTACCTCAGTAATTTTTGCTCTGATACCACCACAGAAGATCACTTGAAAGTGAATTTATTAATGTCTGAGTAATTTTGTCAAAGGTTTATTTAACACAACACAAGCAGTTTAGGTTAGTGTCTCTGGCCTATGATGGAAACAAATTTCTCAAGGCCTTCTGGAATACAATGTGTAACAGAGCCCAAAGAGAGCAGCACAAAAATCTGTCAGTCAAAGCACATACAAATGCCATAAAAATATAATTCTTTTGGTGTAAATAACTCACTGAGTTCACCCAGTTTGAATCTGTTATTTCTTATGTAAGCTGTAGCAATAAAAGCTAGGAAATAGCTAGTTTTTCAGGAACTTGAAGTCATCACTCATCTGTAAATCTGACAGTCCACGGGAGGGGAGGTTGGGTGTGGAACATTTAATTGCAACCATATCACTACTCATGACATTAAAAGTTCTTTTAAAGTCATTAAAATCACTGCCTGACGGCAATCTAGTATGCTTCCCCTCTGCTCTCTAGGAATAGTTAGTTTCCATTTTAGACTATTTTGTTCAATTAGGCTGTGTAAAAAGTAGGACACCAGACAATAGAAACATTTTTCTTTTCAGGAATGAGCTCTTGGTAGATTTTAAAGAGATCAAGTTACTTATGTTACACCATCTGAACCCCTGCTTCCCAAGTCCAGCATCCAATGTTTTTTATTTGCTCTTTATTTAATACTCAGAATTAGACTGAATGGCATGTGTTCATGTGAAAGGTTCATACTGTTATTTAAATGGATTGCTTCTTAAAGTGCACTAATTGTGAAATCATATCACTGTACCTCCAAATAGCTAAAATAGAAGCCACAAGCTAGGCAGAAAAAGATGTTATCTTAGACAAGACAGAAATGTTAATTAAGAACTCTTACATGCTGAAATTGAGAGAAAATATCCTCATGTCCTATCCCCCTGAACAGGAGCAATTGCCCTGACAGATTTTTGAAAACTTTACCCAGAAACAGCATTTTACTAGCTATAAAAATTTTAATATCTCTCTCTATTTCTTTTCCAGGTATTAAGGGTTATTATATAGAGAATTAAATGGCATATTGCCTAGAAGTACTGAAAATCCAATCTCAATATATAGAAAATCACAAAAACAACGCATGCCAAATAAATTATGCAAGTAGTTGTCTGGCTAAATTTCCCATAACCTAAACTAATTCTGTCCCAAGTTGCTTTCCAAATGGACATGATCTGGGGAGCAAACTAGATCTGCTCATGATAGATGGCAGTCATTTACCTATTACTTTTATTATCATTAATTAAATCTTTTGAAGTTTATGGCTCAAAATGTCCTTGTTCTTGCTTTTAGATCTATATTACTTCAACTCAAGGTCAAAAGGAAAATGTGATTCTTCTATTCCACTTCAATTATAACAATAATTTTCCTGACTGACTGAGATATTGATTTTCCCATAGCTATTTGAAGGTAGCACACTTATATATACATGTATACACACACACTTATACACACACAAACATATATACACACATATATATATGTGTTTGTATATACACATACACACACACAGATGCAGAAACTGGGAAGATTTTTAAAAGTAAAGAGTCTGGTTTTGTACTCAGTTTATACTAAGGATCAATAAAACTTGGGCATGTGAAATCCAATTTGTACCTTTGAAAAATCTTCTCCATAAAGATCATCTTCAGAGTTAATATTCAATAGAATAATCCTGTAGCTTCTTGATAGAAAGAAAAAGGGCTTAGATTCTGCTTCAGCACTTACGCTGCAAAACTCCTACACCTTATTGGAGAAGAAAAATGAAACAAATTTTGTTCCATTTGCTATATTTTCTCTTTTCTACATATAACAATAATATCTTTATCACTGATGTTCATGTTTTTTACCTTCCCATAATTTTGACCTAATTGCATTAGCACATCTTAAAACATTTCATACAAGTGAAATCAGGGCATAAATATGACTATTAGGTCATGGTTCTCTTACCATTTTTTAAAAGAGGAAAGGAGGGGTAGGGATTTAGCGTTAAGTTAATTAATTAGTATTGTACTCTAAGAATAAAAAGTAAAACCATGGGAATAGATAAGGAGTCAATCTGTTATTATTTTTCAATAGTAAACCACTATGAATTTTATAATGAAAATATAACGAAAATATAATACAATTTGTAGTCATTTTGTGAGAACTGAGAAAGTATTTAACAACAAAATATCTTTGCTAAAATATCTTGGTTTTCAGCTGAAAAATAAGCAATTGTACTTTTCTGAAAAGGGAGGCAGTTCTTATCTGCTGGCTCCAACTACTAATCTCCTCTTGATACTGAAGTCTGGACATCTTTTCTTCCCGAGGACAGCATTCCTCAGTTGCCCAAGATCAAAATGGCCTACCTACACCACAGTGTGTGCTCACAGTATTTTTCAATCCTTCTGTATGCACACGACGTTGTCCATCTGTCCAAATCCTCTAAAACTACTTCATTCCACCTCCTCTCTTTCAACTTGATCTTTTCTACCCTCAATCCTCCTTTAAGTTTAATTTTTCCAAGCTTTTAAAATTCTTCCTTCTGCATTTCCTCACTACTGTTTTCCTATCACTCCTCCCTACTTCTTCTCCCATCTGTTCTATCCCTTCTCTAAAACCAAACCAAGTTCTGGTCCCCTTGTAGACGGACTCCTGTCCCCATCCACACGGTCTTCCTGTCCCTGCTTCCCCCTTTTGCATAGAAAACTCTGTTATTGCCTCCAACCTACCACAATCATGCTTCAATCCATGTTGATGGCTCAACATTTCTTGCTATGTCCTTACTTCATTTCAAGCATGTACAAGCTGTCTTGGTTTCTCCACTTCCTGGCTCTTGAATTTCCACTTGAATTTTCTCATCTGGCACTGAATCTGCACTTGTTTTCCCTTATGGAAAGCAGTATTTTTATCATAGTTTTGTTTATCACACTTTCTTCTTATAGCCTTTTCCCTACTTATCATTTCTCCTGTTGCAGAACACCTGAGCCTTGTCTTCTGTTTTCCTTTGCTCCAAGCTGCTGTTAACTAGGCCAGACTAATCCCACCTAATTTTAGCTGTCTAAAAGCTAGCATGCAGCCTGAGCTGTTCATCCTACTTTTTTTATTCTGAAGTTGAGAAGGAAAGATAGGCAGTTTCAGAGGCTGGTTCATGATGCTTATCATGGTTGAGAGCACATCTGTAGAAGTGATTCCTTTTCTATGTTAACTATCAGAGGAGTTTACACAGCTAGATTAGATTACACAATTATTTTAAAATGGTTAAAATTAATCCTCCTAATAGATATTCGATTGTAGTTTCATCCCCTGACTTTTTCCCTTATGATCTCCCACATTTATTCCACATTCTTCATAAAATAATATTTTCAATTTCTAATTTAATAATTTTAAAGAAATTAATGACTAATTCTCATGAGTCAAATTCTGTTTCTGATAATATAATAGATTATCTTTTTTTATTTTACCATTATAGAAAACACCTTTTTGCTGTATTACCTTTGACTTCTCACTGTTGTTATTGGGCTGGTGATCAGGATAGTTGAAAAGTATATCTGTCCTATAATAAGGATGGTTTTAATTCAGCTTTGAATATACAGTTGCTAACCAGGAATAAAAAATGTCCACCATTAATAGAAGAGGCTGGACAAATAAGACTAGTCATTATTATAAATTTACTGTGGTTCAGACTTGAGAAAAAAAAAAATAATGAAGGGAATCTAGCTCTCTTAGACATGACAAAAAAAGCCCCAACCAAACATCAGAAAACTCAGTTTGCTGATTATGTTAGATGTCTACAGACAAGAAATATGAGATATAAATAATTAGATCTGGAAGCCTTACTATTTGTTCCACAGTATGATGTATTTGGCATAATACACAGTTCATGGTACAACACACATACATAGTTCATAATACACAAATGCACAATATATTATTAATGTTAACAAATTTAATAAAATACAACAAGAAATATAACTTAATTAATA
>NW_009213041.1:10177-14400 GCF_000690835.1 Fulmarus glacialis | reverse complement strand
GGCGGGGCCGTGTCCCCGCCCTGCTGGGGGCTGGTGAGTCGCTCTGCTGGCTGTGGGGCGTTTCCCTTATTTTTTTTCAATTTGTGGGTTGTTTTACGAGCGTGGGTGCTGCGTGGGGTATCTTCAGGTTTCCCTTGTGGGGCTCTGCCGTTATCTCTGAGCGGAGCGCTCCTCTAGGTGGGCGCTGTTGGTGGCAGGGGCCGTGGCTGCTCACAGCGGAGGAAAGGCAGGGCCGTGTTATCCCGGAGCCAGGACAGCAGCTGCCTTCCCTGATGCTCCCCAAACTTCCCAGTGCCTCTGCTTGTGCTTGGTCCTAAATGGTTGTCCAGCTAAAAATAGTAGCTAGGAACTTACTAAGTGTGAGTAGCTTCATACAGAATATATAACATACTCATATATACTTGGTACAGGAAGAGGGAATTACCTGAATTTTTTTTTTCTGCTCAAAGTTAAAGTTTTCCAAACCAATTTTCTTTTGAGATGTAGTCTGTCTCCTACCAACATAACTTTTTCCTCAATAGACATGAGCTTTGCTGGAAAAACTAAGATACAGTGAACTCTGCCTCTATCTTCAAACTTAAGATTTTTCAGGCTTGTGGTGTCCAGTTTGTTTTTTATCCGTTTTTGAAATCTCACTAGTTAATTCCATTTCCTTAACAAAACTACTCTCTCCCTTAGTTTTTCCCCAGCTCTATAGCAAAGCTAAAAGAGCTGGTGCAGGTGCTTCTGAAGCAGTATTGTGGGATGTGAATACGGAGCAGCTCCGAGTAGCTGTTTATTGGAGGAAGAATCTTCCAGCTGTATTAAAATAGAGGGTATCGCCTTTTCCAAGGAAAACGTGACCCATGAAACTTGAAGCTGAGACCTGGAATGTCTCACTGCTGCATGCACCTTGATTTATTTTGCTAACAGTCACCTCCTGACTGTTTAAAGCTGCTGTATGGATGGCAGAAGCCAGTTAGGACCTTAGTCTAGGGAGCAGGCTATGGATTGTATAGTTTGGTTTGTTAGTGCTCAGGACTGGTCAGTATAACATCGTATGTACAAACAAAAGGAATCTGTTTGCCAGGAGTTCTCAAACTATGGTACAGAAACTCTGCCCAAACAAAATAACTGTACTTACATGCTGCTGGGTCTTTATCATCTGAAAGTATGATAAAGACATCCCTGAGGGTTGTTCATTTGTAAATTCAGTCTGGAGCCCTTGTGTTTGATCTTTTTTGGACTTAGTCCCACAAATTGTGCTGTTGCAAGACCTCAGATAATTTTCATGTACCACTGTGACACATCAGTGATGCCAACTTTAATGTAAATCAGTTGATTTAAGTAACCTTACATAAGACTGGTAGTAAAGTCTTCATGTACCTCCATAGAAATAATCAAAAGCACAGGAGTATTTCTATTGGTTCATGTGTAAGTCCATTAGAAATGACAAAATTCAGCATCTTTTATATGGAGAAAGACTGTGATAGAGAAAGCTGTCTGAGCAGCTCTTTTCTTTTACATTGACTGTTCAGAAGCTGCTGCTGCTGCTAACAGGTGTGACACGGTCAGAGTAGTGTACAGATAAGGAAGTTTGGGCCCCTTGTTTTTCTATGCTAATAACCTATGTATATGGCCAAACTCTTGCATCCATAGGAAGTAAAAACACATGCGATGAACTGATAAAAGACACTTCCACCACTCCCTAGCAAAGTTCAAAATGCATTTGATGGACCTAGAGGAACTCACGCTACACTTGTTCTGCACATAATAGGCTATAGTTATTTTATATTGAGCATCTACCAAAAAAATCCCCAAACAAACCCAACAATCCTTTTATGGTTATAGGAGTTACTAGTGAGTTGCTTTTTGTTGTTCTTCAGCCAACACTGAAATTTACTAAGCACCTTCCCCATGTATATACATTTACCACACATTTTTCATAACTCCATGTGATACTATGTATTTGGGATGATGGATGCATCTACCTTACCCTAATCTATCAATTGCTTTTCTATATAAAGTTGCTGTATTACATTTTGGTTGATATTGATATTGAAGAGGCTGCTATTGTTGCTTAAATGTGAATTCTTAATAGCTTGTACTTGTTTCATTTTGAGCTGTTACAATTTATGATTTGCTATACAAAAAGATAAATAAAAGTTTGTTGCCACTGGTTATGGAAGTAGAACTAGCTTTGAATTCAGTGGCAAGATAAAGTAGTAGCTCTGAATCAAAGGTCAGATAATTAATCTGTGGTGAACTACAGAAAATAGTTTGTCCAGTTTTTATCCTTTCTGCTTAAATTCAGAGATCTCCATAAGACAGAAAGAATCTCCCTGCCAAGATATCCCTCTCTCTCCCATTTAGGATTACTAGGTGCTTAAAATTTAGGATCATAGATAAGCTAAATGAAGTTGGAAGGGACCTCAGGAGGTCTGAGTCCAACCTCCTGCTCAGAGCAGGGTCAGCTCTGAGGTCCAGTCCAGTCTTGAAAAAATCCAAGCCTGGCACCTGCACAACCTCTCTGGGCAACCTGATCCATTGCTTAAGATGCTTTTTGGATTGCTCCCCAGAAAGAAATACGTTACCTTCCTTACAAAAGCTTTTGCATATTTATCCATCTTCCCTTTGCTTTGGTACCTTAGCTACATTCTAGCCACAAAGAGCCAATACACATTTTTCAAAAATCTCTTTCTTTGTATTTGGACAAGGGCAGATTTTAATCTTTTAAGCAGTGTGCAAACCTAGAAGATGGTGAGCAGACTTAATCTTAATTTCTGTAGCAGAATTTTATGTAATTAAGTATTCCAAATAACATTTGGCCGTTCTTGTATGTATATTCCATACATATGTGAGAAAACCCCTTAGTTCTCTGAAACAGTTTTTCAGCGGAACAGAAAAACAATTACAGCAAAATTTTAAAATTATTCACATCACAGCTGTGCAAATAAGAATTGATTATCATAGCTGTTTCAGTG
Source organism: Fulmarus glacialis (assembly GCF_000690835.1). NCBI lineage: Eukaryota > Metazoa > Chordata > Aves > Procellariiformes > Procellariidae > Fulmarus > Fulmarus glacialis. Next base: position 11,437 of record NW_009213041.1, on the reverse strand, counting down.
TGAATAGAGGAAGTGATTAATGAAGACTTCTCAGTAAGATGCAAATGTTTTATAGTATAAGTCACAGTGAGTATGTCTCTTTAATGGAAACAGTAGCAATAAATGAAAAGAAGTTGAGCTTCATCAGTGTATTCAGTTAGCTGAAAATAAAACTTCATTTTTTAACGGATTGAAAACAATCAAGGAGCTGAAAGGCTCCTTTTCTCCCTAACTTGGAGGTAATGTAAATGTCAAACACTAGTCAAAAGATACACCTGTTACCTGGTTATTAATTGACAGCCTCCTGAGCAGTAACTGCTGGCATCCTTTTATCTTGTTGCAAGATTGGAGGCCGATCTTTTCAGAACGTGTCAATGTCACTCATGTCAGGCATTTGAGGTGTTTCCCTGAAGAGATTAAGGATGCTCTTCGTCCATTCCATTGAAAATAAAGACCAACCTGGGTTATTTGATTAGCATATCTCAATATAGTGGTATTATGTAAAAAACAATGCAAAATATATTTTATAGTCTGTTAGCTCATCATTTTGATTTACAGGGACGAGCAAGTGAAAGAAAAATTGATACACAAGTAACATGAGCCTGGTTTCAACAGCTTACAGAAGCTGCTCAGTGGCAACTTTCTGGCAAACAGAATTTAAGCTGCTTTGCTATGCCTACACGTGCAGCTGCAGTGACAGTAAATGGCTCTCTTCCAGTATGCTTCTCTTTCCAACTTTTATTAAAAAAAGAGAAGAAAAGAAACTGAAGCAACATTTTGCTTTGTAAAATAAACATAGAAGTTACAGCTTCTTATTCAAAATGGCCCACCTCAGAAATGTAAAGAATACACTTCCTGGGCCAGATCAACAAACTTCCTACAGATCTCTGGGCATATCTGTACTGCGTTGTGGAGAACAGTTGGCTGTAACGGGGAATGCAGCTCCATTTGGACACACCAGCTCAAGTTCATAATGCCACTGCTGTGCTGTGCCAACAGGACAGTGTGTTTGTATTGATCTCTGGACTGTACTGGCTCCTACCATGCCAAATCTGAGCAACTGACTGTACCAATGGATAAAAACAGGGCTTATCTTTAACATAGCAGGTTTTTCTGAGTCTGACTATGCAAAATCTTAGCTTACTGGATCAAGCTCATCATGTAACATGAGTTGGCACTTCTGATGCCAACTAACAACCCCAGTTGTTAACTGGCATGCTCTCAGAATTATTCTCTTATTTACAGAACCCTGTGAGGTTCTCAGGTGTTAAAAAAAAGAAT
>NW_009213041.1:0-10146 GCF_000690835.1 Fulmarus glacialis | reverse complement strand
CTTTCCCTAATTGTAACCTGTGAATCTGTCTGCGTACTCAGTGAAAGGAACACAGGTGATACACCAGTGATACAAAAATCAGCTTAAGATGTACAATAAGGCTATTAAATCACCATTGTTAATGATTCAGATAATAGCCACATACTTGTATTTTAGACATGGTTTGTCTCATGCGAATGTTTGGGTGATTATAACTTCAGGAGATAGAATATTTATAAATAGAAAGTACTAAGTTGAGTATTTTTGCTGATAAGTGCAATGAAGTGCCTCAGAGCAATTCTGGCCGCATAGTGCAACAGCAGCATCAAAAAGACTTTAGTGTGAAGGTACAGGTGCATTCACTGAGAAAATACAGTATTTCCCAGAACAGAGGTCTGGGATTTGACTTGTAGGCCTATCATGTATGAATCAAAAGGTGCTATTGCTACATGCAAGGTGGAAAATATAAAGGTAAAATGCCTGTACAACGAAATATATCAGTGATTTTTCCTTTTTAGTCAGCTCAGTGAGCTGAGTTCTGAATCCTTTCCAGGATACCTTAGAAACCATAAGATAAGTTGGAAAATTAGCCAGTGAGTCCTGAATGTGCACTCAGCCAAGTCACCTTTGACAGAAGTGAGGACTGCAGAATCATGACATACTGTCTACTTAAAACCAAGTGCAGTTTTCTCTGAAGAAACTCTTCTATCCTTTTTAAACTGGTTCAGAGTTGCAATTGTATTTTCACCTTTGTGCAGCTTTGTGTGCAGCTTTGTGTGTAGACCGCACCGTCCGGTGTCCTCCAGCAAAGGCATAGGCTGGGAGGCAGGGCTGTTGGATGCAGCAGCTCCTGGCTCAGGCTGAATTACATACCCGGCAGGAGTGAGGAACCACTGCCACGTGAGGAGGCACATGCTCCTGAAGAGGTAACTTCTTCTGCAGTAACTCCCTGTTCCCAGCTGTGCCTGGAGCAGTGTTCAGGCCATAGCAGAAGCCAAGCGCCAGGACCTGCTAGCTCGCAGGCTGTGTGTGGCTGAGCAGCCAGCAGGAGAAATCTTGTGTCTTTGGGAAAGCTATACCTCACTTCCTACTGAATGTCTTGCTAGCGCACCTCTAATGCAGGAAAGAAAAACATAATGCAGTTCTTAAAAGGATGTTCACCTCTGCATTATGTTGTTCTAATTTCCAGACTCAGAGAGTGAGAGAGTGGTGACACTTAGGATTACACCTTGTCTTTCGTGCGGCTGTGACTCTTGACTGGACAAAGCGCTGAGCAGCCTGAGGTAACTTTGAAGCTGCTCCTGCTTTATGCACAAGTAGTACAAGATGACCTCCAGTGCGCTCTTCCAACCTAAGCTATTCTGTGACTCTCAAGTGTAATTTATTTTAATTAAAGCTTTGTGTAGCTAAAGCGAAACAGAACAAGCCAATGCTGCTTTATTGTGTGAAATACAATGGATTTGTTTCCAGTGGAACAAATTCCAATGCTGCTTTTCAGATTTTACTGTATCCCTTCTCATTGGTCTATCATTTTGATAATGTTAGTAGCAAACTAGTAGATAGGTTTCTTGCCTGTCAGGGCTCATTTCAGCTTACTTCCCAACTGTGAAAAAGAATACTTACAGACAAGTCATCTAAAGCTATTCCTTCCAATAATTTATGCTGAATATCTTTAGAGGGAACATAGAAGTATTACTTTTGAATGATGCAAATTAATATTTTATGTCCTTTTCAGTTAATCTCAGTATATAAAATTTTCAATTTTTATGATTTATACACAAAGCTAATTACAATCCATTGTGAAGACAGCTTTAAAAATCAATGTGAAAAATAACAGTTACACATAAATGAAAGAGAAGCAAAAAGTGCAGCCACAAGCTATTACACATATAATGAAAGTGGATTTATTGCTCAAGTCTTTTATTACCTTCTATTATTAAACCATTAAGAAGGTCCCTTAAGTTTAATCCAAACTGGAAAAGACACATTCACATGCACATATATATGATATTCCAGGCAAATATATACTAAAGAAGATTGTGAGAATTAAAGCTCCCAGAAGAAAATTTAAAATTATGATTCCTGCATCTCTGAAGTCAGCATGATGTATCTGTCAATAAATTATAAAATGTGTACTTTAAAATGTTCATAAACCATGGAAAAGTCAGGAATGGCAGTTTTTTAGCGCTGGAACATACACATATAAATTCAGTCCTAGGTTTGTAGTAGCCTAGCACATTTCTTTGGCTCCAATGGCACTAGCCACGTAAAAATCCAAGGAAGTGCAGTCCCAGAGAAATAAGTGGTCACTGAACACTGAAGTAACCGCAAAGTTGTGATTTGTATCTGTATATGAAGAGATTCAAATATGCAGATTTCTGGAGCTTTGCACCTGTGTGTTGAAGTGATTGCACATAATTAGAAATGTGATTATCAAATATGTTTTCACATATCGCATATAATTAGACTTACAGAAACACACTACATTTAGAATATTTTAATGTAGATAAACTTTGAGGGCAAAAATGAAGTGTTATTAACGAAATGCAAATTGTTTAACCCCTAATGTGCTAGCTTCGGCTAATGGTATCTCCTGTGTTCTTCCATTGGTAGAGGGATTCCCAGCCGTGGAAGCTTACCGCAGTGGTGAGGTACGAGCTGGTGGGATGTGCTGCGCAGGCTTTTTCACCCCTCCCTAGTGCTGCTGGAGCAGTGATGTGCAGTTCCAGGCTATGGGACACTGAAGACGCAGGAGGAAAAAGAAGGCAACAGGATTAATGCTAGATGCATGCTATCTTGATTCATACTCTTTTGAATATCTTTGTCACTAAAATAAAATGGTCATGCATCTAGACAGATATTTGGCTAACTTCTAAGATTATACACAGGTATACATGGTAATCACATATAACTAATACCTCATCTTAAACTAAGGGAAAATTATGTTTATCTATTAGTTTGTAATAAAGCTAGGTTTCTGACTGGAAACGTCGGCCTTATGTAGGTTTTCCATTATTCTTGATCATGACTTCCTAGATTAAATGAAGTTCAATCAGAAATATGCTGCCTGTACTGGTTATTCACATTTGTTAAACTGCTGTTCATACTATAATTTTGATAACTCTGACAGTTACCATAAACAATTTACTGTATTAGGCTAATATGCTTAGGCCTTCTAAAAGGATTAAGATTAAATGATAGGTCTACTCTATGACACTAAAGAATGAAAAACGAAATCCTGACTGCTAGAGGCCCCAGCAAACTTTTCCAAAAGAGCCTTTCTAAAAGTCCTTCCAAAAGAAAGAGTAAGCTCCCATTCTCTCCACATTTTTGCTATAAACTTGGGCTTCTCAAACACTTTATTAAAGGAATGCAATTATAAAATCTCTGGACAACTCGTATCCTACTATTTCTAAGCAGCCGGGAGAGGGGATGATAATTACGTTAAAAACATCTGTATATTTAAATAAAAAGGCTTACAGCATATGAATTTTTATGTTATAATCATAAACCTCAATTAAAAATATTTTAATAGCTGTTAATTCCCAGTTGTGCTTGCACATAGCCACGGATGTGTGCGCAGGGCTGGTAATTGTTTTACAGATCATATTCCAGTATTTCACTCACCATCAATGGTCTGCAAGCCACAATGTGACCACGCTGCTGTGGGCCACTTCTGTCTTCTCTTACCAGTGCAATTCTTATTCTATTTCAGCTTTCCTTTTGCCTCAAAATTATGTTCAATGTTGGTAGTTTGTAGGTACATGCTTTTCCTCACTAAACCACTTCAACTTCAGGTGCCCTTAGATCCCTTGTCCAAACAAGCTGCTTTGACCAACCTGTATTTTGATCTCCTTTCCTGCCAGCCGGAGAATTATTCCCTCATTTTTTGCTGATTCTTAATCTGAACAAATGCTCAAGCAATCTTCACCTCAATTCTCCCTCTGAATTTACAGTTTATTAATCTCAAACCTGTCACAGAGTTGAACAATTTTTCTTCCCTCTCGTATTTCTTACCTAGTCATTGGTCTGTCACAGACTGCAAGGCCAATAGATCCTTCCCTCTGCTGAGGGTTAGGGGAACTATTCGTATCTTGACATTTGCTGCCACAATTTCCCATTATAGGTTAAAATTCCCAGTTCTTATGGTAATTACAGTTCCTAGCATACTTTAATCCAAGATCATAAGATAAATTAGTGCTGGAGGCAGATGTCTCAAACCAAGACTTCAAACTGAGTATGAGTATTTAACCCGTCATCTACAGTACTAGTAACTTTTCTGCACTGTAACTTTTATAGATCAGCCAGATTTGAGGTAATAAGGGTAATTCCACTGCAGCCCCAGCTGTGAAATAACTTACATCCCTCCATAATTAAATCTGAGTTCCCCTCGCATTTTCCAGAAGTCCAACTGAACTTTTAGCTGATGGCAGGACCAGTATTTCACTGATCTTGGGAGAATAATTTAGAGAGTAAATATTACCATTCATACATTTTACAAAGACACAAGAAGACAATATTAAATCTTTGTCTGGCTACACGTTAGGAAAGAATTACTGATTACATGCCTTTAGGTGCTAATAGAACGACAAGTGAGTAAGAAAGAGTTAAGAAAAATCCCCAAACAAGAGCTGGAGTCCTTCTCAGAAGGGGCTGAATTGTTCTAAAAACTCCTGTAGCAGCACATAAAAAAAGTGCGGTTCTAGAATTCAAACTTCAAAGTATCCAGGTTGGCTTGCTGAAATGAATCCAAGAAAGGTCTAGTAAGAAATAGTGGCAACCCAGAAAGCGATAACATTTCTGAACTTGCTGTGATTTTCAGTAAGGAGTTGGAGGTCAGTTATAAAAGAAAGGTTCAGATTTGCAGACAGCTGTGAAAGCCAGATAGGGATGCTAGAAGTTGCCATTCTAGCACCATTTGCAATGCTTTTCTCCATTTTCCTCCCACAGAGATCAGATGAAAGAGATGAAAGAGTCTGAGATCAAATACTTTAGAAATAATTTTTTCCATCGTGGAGAGGGAAACTTCTTGGAAGATTTTTTGTTGTTGCTATTGAGGTTTTTTGGGTTTGTTTTGCTTTTTTGTTTTTGCTTTTTTTATACATCACATCTCAAAGGCTGAAAATTTGAACAAAAAAAGGAGGGAGGGGAGGCCTAGGGGATAATTTCTAATATTACTTCAGATTTATTTCTCAGAAGACACTAAAGTTTCTAGACTTCATACAAAGTTGTGATGGGGATTTGGATCAAGTTAGACCATGTCTACGCATAGCACATCTAAAAGTCAAGCCTGAAGGAAAAGACAAGATATGGCCTGAACAACTTTGAAAAACCATAGTAATTTGGCTTCTAGACACAAGCAGAGGTGCTCAAGATAAACTGCTGGTGGGATAAGTTATGTTTGATGGGGACTTGCAGATTAAGATCACCTGGAAGGAAGCAAAAGGTTTTTGTGTGATGGTAGGAGGGAGAAAATATTGCTATGATGTGTATCACCAGGTGGCACTGTCATACAGTCTTGCAACTGCTATACATTACTAGATGAGACGTTCTGGGGTCTTGGGAGGAATACTGATAGGGATATATATTAGTTTTTGCTAGGCAGAAGGAAGCACGTAGCAGTTTCAGAAGAGACAGATCTCTCTCTGCATTGATCTCCCTGATCAGAGTCAATTCTTGGGAGGAAGTTACAATCTGGGAACTTGGGCGTTGACTTGGACACCTTAATCTCTGAACAAGGGAATTTATTGCATGCTGTTAGACTGTTCTTTACTTACTAAAGACCATATGCAAATGCAGTACCATCCTTCACATGATTGACAGTGACTGAGTCTGTAGCATTTCTACCTGTACCCACATCTGGAAAAATAAATGTGGACGTGGTACAGATGACATGCCTTTGATCTGTAATAAGTCCACAAAAGCTGCTCTGCACTCTAGAGCTTGCCTTATAAATATTGCAGGATTCAGAAGGCTGAGGGCTGGAAGGAATGTGTGTAAGTACGTCTAAGATTTTCTGTGCACAGAACGGAAACGGGAGAGCAATTTGCTGTGTCTGTCCTGCTAAATGCTTTCCTCAGGCTGTCTTCACATTGCAGATTCCAGTTTTAGAGAGCGTGCACTAACAGCCTGATGTTTAGTTTCTCTGGGATTACAAAAAAGCACCCTGCATTTCATATTCTTTGCCTTCTCCCTTTAGTGCAGCACCAGCATTTGCTGCTAGTCATGTAATACTGCAGCCTGCAATAATTGGAGTATTTGTAACTCCACTCGAAGTATCTTCCCGCTCACCAACTCTGCCTGGACATATTGTGAAGCTGCACACATCATTTCAACGGCAACAGCAGCCACAGGTTCTTTGTCTAGTTTGCAGCCACTGGTCAAACCTCGCGTCCTCCTCGCTACAGTTCTGATTATAGCTGGATACCAGCAAGGCTTGCCATTGCTTGACCCTAGTGCCACCCCATTCTCTAGGCAGTGGACTCCAGTAAGCCCCATATGTGGTCCTACATGCCAGAGATTTTCTTTGCTAGCTAACATACTGTAACTTCAACCTGAGTTTTGTAAGGTAAGTTGGCTATGTCACGCTACAAAAGGTAAGAGAGAACACAGATTTTCCTTCTTAAATTAAAAACTGCAAATGCTCAGTGGCATTGTCTGCATTAGTAAATTAAACATGTTCAGGAACTTTCTTGGATACTGAAGCCAAATAGCATGATGTGGTCTGACCTACATTGAAGCTGTAATCTTGGTGACTGGGTGTTGCCTGGAAATGATTTCTGGAGTGGTTTGACTCCCAAACTATGTCCAGGAGTTGTTTGGGAAAGTGCTAGTTGACACATGCCAAAACCTGGTTAGAGCACTTTCTCATTCTTTACTCTGCTAGATGTCCACTTTGCAAAGCCCAGGAATAGTATGAGGTGGTGGTTCATTTGATACACACTGTGAATCTAAAGACTGCTGCAATGGTGCAAGAGCAAAAGATGACCAAGTTCACATGGTAGAAAGGAGATATACCTATAAATATCTAGTTTTGGCATTGATCTAAAAAATCTAGCTCAAAGTTTTCAGAAACGTTCCCTTTTCAGGAAACTATCGTCCCAACAGCTACAGCTAAAAAAAAAAAAAACAATACTGTAATATTTCTTTGAGCAGTTACATAGTTTTAAACAAAAGAAAAATTAGTAGAATGCTGGAAGTGATTTAAAATGCTCCAGTTGACCTCGGTCAGTGTCTTACACAGGTGGAATTATGAATATTCAAAGCAGAATATAGCTGATCCTTTCATAAGGAAAACGCACAGCAACGTGTAAGGAACAACTTGCAGAAGCCACTGCATATGGACTGGCACATATAAGACGTTGACTGAAAACATTGCTTCTATATTGTCTGCGTTCTGAGTACAGGAAATAGGTTTAATGAAGGGTCATAGGTTTAATGAAGTTATTACATCCAGAAAAAGAATGGCAAGCAGGAGAAGTGAAAATTAAGCCTTATAATGAATTGCAACTTTACAAGGAGATGGGCTGGTGATGCTATAATGCATAAATTGCTTTAAAAGGAAGAATACAGCACTCAGTGTGCCACTGAAATAGAAGGTTCAGTAAGTGCACATACTAAAATTTCATCTGATAAAAATAAGGGAGGTTTATACTATAAGCCTTGGAACAAATTAATCCCAGAGAGATGACTGAAGTTAGCGCGAGTTTATTAATTTAACAATTTTTATCCTTGTTACAAAGGAGACACCTGGGACTTGCTGTACAATGAAAAATTGGTTTATTGGAAATCTCAACTGGCTACAAGTGTTGAAACAGCTCAGGTCAAGCGGTGATAAATAATTTAAAGAAACCAGAGTGAGGTAGGTGTCACTTTAATTCTACATTAACAGATCTATTAGATGTTAACCTTGTCAGACAGGTAATTGCTAAATGAAATCGTACTTTTGTACCTTTGCTTCATAGTATCATTTGCTTACTCATACATTTTATACAAACCTTGATGTTGGCACTGACACTGCTTCACATGCTCATTGCTTCAGACTAGCAAATATTGTATTGACCTTTAAAATAAATAGTAAGTATGCCAATTTTTATTTTTAGCAACTCGGAAAATGTGTGTTACCTCAGAAGTGGCAAGGAGAAGGGACTCCCGTCTTCCATACTGTGTTGGAATTTTAAAATAATTTTGTGTGCACATTTTCACATGTCAGCACACCTCTGGTGGAAATGACAGTAGGGCTGGCACGTAAATTTTAACAGGTGAAGGTATTCTGCCTGAAATTGTTACGAGGAATAGGTCATTTCAGGATTATTTTATTTGAATGCTTGGTGAACTCTGAGCTATATGTTGATAGCATAGGATCTTGGAGAATTACTACGTTAGAAATAAAATAAAAATCTAAGTCTTACTTATAATTGTTTTATTTTGAAATCCAGAGAAACTACATTCATTTTCTAAGAGTATCTCAAAACTAGCTTGTAACTGACTTTGGATTTTCCTTGTAGTTAAACTCTCATTGGAGATTTACAGATGAGTTATATTTGAAAGGGAAAATGTTGGGATTGAACAGTGTTTGCAATTTTTAGGGCTTCATTTTGAACCCAGTTGTGTTCCCATGAAATCAATGGAAACACGACCATGTTCAAAATGACCCTTATCATCACTTCATTGATGCTAATGAGTTACAGCCATTGATTTCTAAAGAATCTAACTGATTTTATTAAAGAGTAATCCCACAGGGCCTTGCACAGTAAAGTGGACCTCTATAAAGAGAACATAAAATGCTACCAAATGAAAACACTATGTTCGCTGTATAGGGATACTCAGCCTCCGTAAGACAATCGTAAGACTCATGTTCACTCCGGAGACCCCGACGCTTATTCAAACTAGGGCCACGTTCAGTATAACTTGGGGTGTAACTGCACACCCAGTACGCAATCGGGAAGAACTGGGTGGTGGTTGCATGTGCTGTGGGCTGTGACTCTTTATAAAGCATGGTCTGCAAAACGTCATTAAGAATATTAAAATTCATAAGTAAAAGCCTGTCTTTGAAAGCTGCATAAACACATTGATTCATGTGGGCCTGCAAGTACTTTTTCCTAGTTTCAGAAAAATGAGAGCTTTTTAAAAGTCAAGTTTTTCATCTAAACCTCATTATAAATATTTTTACTTCTCTTGTACATCCTTTCTGTCCAGGAAAAAATATTTTTTGCCAGTCTTCATGGATCAGGAACTGTCTTAAGCAAGTTTAAATAAATAAGAATTTTAAATTTAACTGAAATTCACAATTTCTCTGTTTAGCAAATTCAGCTTTGATCTCCTTTTCATGGAGATGAAGGTACAGTGTCAACAATCTTGTATTTAATGAGAAAATCTTAAGTTATAATAGCATTTCTGTATCTTACTAAAAGAATTATGAGGGATACTTCAGTCTAAATCCTTTAGCAGTGCTTTTATTCCAAATACGAATTTACCCACACAAGCCTTACTAGTGCTATTCTGTGGCCGAAACAAGGCTATATTTAATGTTGCTGCTGCTTTTTTTTTTGATGGTTGCTTGTTAAGTAATGAATAGGCTGAGATGAGAACAAAATGCTTCTATATCTTACCTTCATAAATATTTACATTTCTCTGGGATAGGCTTCTGTCACCTAGTAAAAGAGAGAGGTTAAAAGGCAACCTCATGAAGTCCACACTTAGGAGGCACAGAGAGTCTGAAAGCAGGTGCACACGGTGCTGGGCAAAGAAGAGGGGAGAGTCAGGTCTCCCCAGAGAGAAGATGGATGCTCTGCTTCTCTTGCTGGCAAAGAACACGGTGATTTTCCAAGACAAAAATGCTGTTTTCCGCTTTGGTGAGAGTGACTGGGTGCACACCTCTTGGCATTATGGGAAGAAGACTGAACAGGTTTGTTTGACACCAGACCCACACTTTCTTCTGCCAGAGGATGGAGGGGTTGGGCTTCCAGCACTGTGGTCTGTGGTTGTACAAGGGTGAACCTGATGTAACCCATGTTTTCCTTATGAAATTTCACTGAACATAAAAGCGCATCTCTTTTGATGTCTTGGCAAGACCCGAGAATTGGCTCCTCTCAAACTTTTACCAGCATAATACCTTAACAGTGCTGTGGAACCCTGGAAAGTTGGGCGGGAGTGTCGATCTGCTCG
>NW_009213040.1:0-2948 GCF_000690835.1 Fulmarus glacialis | reverse complement strand
AGGCAGGGCCCGTCCTTGCCCCCGGCCCGGGACCGCGCCGCTGCTCGGCTGCTGCCTCTTTGTCCCTGGGCACGTCCGGGCAAAGCCCGTTCCTTCCTCTGCAAACACCCGGACAAGTTCCTAATGAGGCAGTAATAGGTGGCAAAGAAGGCTGCGCATAAACATGAGTTTGTTTAAACATCGTGGACCATATACTTAGGAGGAACTGTTTACTAATAAAGCAAAAGTAAATTATTGTTTTCTGCTGACATTATGTAACCTCTGCCAAAAAATTAACCTGTAAACTGTTTGACATCATGGAGTAATATATCAAAATGCTGCCAGCATGCTGATCCTCACTATGCTGCTGCAACAAATCAATTAGGCTACCAATTCTGTTCATTAGAATTCATTTAAATCTCAATTAAAAAGTTAATTAAAAGTAAGAGTGAGAAGGAAATCATGTCTAACATTCTTATTAAACTCAAATCACCAAATTAATTTTAAATCCAAATCAACAATCAGAAGTGGAGATATAAAGAAAAAGGAAAAAAACAGTACAGTCTGGTCTCCTGTGGGAAGAGGGAAGGAGGTTGCGCTTTGGTACTCCCAAAGAGAACGATTTTCTGGACCATAACGCTGATCAGAGCCCTGTGCCTTGCAGTTCCATCCTATTTTATTTTAAAATATAGTATGTCTGGTCTCTCAGATAAATTTGTCTTTGTCAGACTGAGCCTCCAACAACCCCGTGAGTTCAAATAAACCCTGCTCCCACTCTTTTCTTAGTCACTCGCGCCAAACTTCATGGGGGTGTTATTTTCCTTCACTCCTGTGTTGCAGAAGACTTTCCTAAAACGAGGAAGCGGGCCGCCTTCTTTGGGATTAAGTTGCCCTCCCCGCGGTGCCGAAGCCCCTCTGGGCCAGGGCTCTGCCCCGGAGGGAGGGGGTCCCCAGCCCCGCCGCACCGGGCATCGCCCCGACTCCTCCGGCATGGGGGGCAGAGGGACCCGGCTCCGGAACGCGTCTCGCTCTAACCGAGGTGCGAGGATGACCTGCCACTTCGAAGAGACTGTTTTTAATTGGGACACAGAGCTTTCCTTCTCAGCTGGAAGCAGCGCAGTGATATCCTTTGTTTTCTTAAGGTCCAAAAATAGAGCCCCTTCGGTGGTGAGCATCCTCCTGACAAGCTACAAAAGCCTCAGACTAATTTCATATGCAGTTCTTGGCACCGAGGTCTGGGTGGAGGTGGGCAGGGTCCACCCAGCCTTTCAGTCTCATTAATCATTTGGCTTTCCCTGGCTGCTTGCAGCATCTTCTGGAGGAACCCTTCTCTTTATTCATTCAGACAACCCTTTGGATTAAACAGAGCCAGCTAAATGTCAAACCAAATCTGAGTCTTGATGCAGATAATCATTTCAATAATATTTCTCCATTTGTGCCCAAACACCAAGGGAATAAAGCTTTTCTGCTGTCAGGTAGTGTAAGACTGCAGTTGGTGTAAATGCTTGACATTGAGCCAGATGGCTTAGCCGTGCCGCAAACATATGTTCAACAAGCAGGCTTGCACACATTGGAATTTTATTATTTTGAACTGGTGAGGCATGCATATTTATTTACTTGACCCCCTTTGGTGTCACTTTGGTATTAAAACAATCAGTTATAAAGCGTCTCCGAGCAGCGGGGCAGCCCTGCTTTATCAACTCCCTGTCAGGCTCCCATCAGCGCCCGGCGCTGGCCGGACCCGCGCCGCCCGGGGGGAAGGCGCCCGGACCACCCCGCGGCACCGAGGAGTCCCCCTTCCCGGGCACGTGCTTGCTCTGCAATTACACCCATAATTTTCCAACTTTTTAAAAGCCGGGATCTCTCGACAGGTGATATATTATGCTCTGTCAAGTACATCCCAAACACCTTGCTGAGATCACCAAATTAGAAAAAAAAATCAGTGCAAAGGGGAAAAAAATGGACAAGATAAAAAATTAAAATCTTTGGATGGGAGCAGCGGCAGTCAAACACAGAGTTGAGAAAAGCAGGTCCTTTTTTTTTTTTTCCAGGCTGATATTAAATAGCTGGACATAAATCTAAGTAATTTCACAAAACAGCGCCAGAATGACCTGGAACCCAGTCCAGAACTCGTTAAAAGCTGTAGGAAGCTTTCTCCCGCCTTACATGTGCTCTGGATCAGGCTGGCGTTATATTTTTGGGTCCCAATCCTGGAGCTCCGCAGAGCAGCACAGGGCTTTACGTCCGAGATTGCTCTAATGTCATAGCGGATGTGATAATTCCTTTTGTAGAGAAGTACCAGTATGCAAACTGTATAGCCTTAAATAGTTGTCAAGCCAGTATACGAACTCAAAATACTTCAGGATGTTGTCTTTTTGTCGTTAGCCGTATTGCAGCCCGGGCGGGTCATTTAGCTCTCGCCTCTGCCCGCCCCTCGAGCGGGCGACGGGGTTTGCTGACCCACGTGCTAACGTAGTTAATGCCCCCGCTCGCGGTCCTCGGGGCGGGGTGGGAGGGCTCGGGGACGCTTGGCAAAGGCCAGGCAAACCCTCGCGGAAGCGAGTGATCACCTTCCCGCTGACCCGAGGGGCTCTGCATCCCGCCTTAACAGAGACGAGGCCCGTAGGTAGGTTTGCTTCTAACGGGCTGTATTTAAAAATATTTTAATATTCGAGACCGTTTTTGTCCTGTAAATATTAAACAACTGTTAAAATAATCCTAGTCCATGTGAGAATGCAAACGATCCATCCATTGCAAAGAGGGGCGGGCACGGTCAGCAAAGCCCTGGCCGGGGCTGCGGAGGGACGTCCTCGCCCAACAGCCATCCCAAAACGCACAAGCAGTTAATTAGTCCTTGGGAATACGTCAGGACGTCAGGACGCCCAGGGAAAGCTGCAAAACCTGCCAACCGCTCCGGGGGCAGAGTCGTTAGGTGCATGCCTGGGGCAGGGGCTGATGGGGTGCGCCTC
>NW_009213039.1:4998-5765 GCF_000690835.1 Fulmarus glacialis | reverse complement strand
TTCTTGAGTTGCCTGCCCCTTCTTCCATACCCCTTGGTATGGAAGCAAGCTAAGACTTGCTAAACATCCTGGTCCCGTGGAGCTACATTTTCTAAAGCCTCATGGCTCCTCCAGCCTCAGAAGTCTTTCTGCTCACAGGGCTGGCTCTTAGCCCTGTATTAAGATCCTTATTCCCTTATTATTTACATCAGTGAATTGGGCCTTGACTATCCCACATCTCTGGACCCTGCCTGCTGAGTCTCATTCTGGTCTGAGGTTGAGATGCATTCACGTGCCCAGGCAACAGAAGCAAGGCAAAACGTATTCTGAGACAGAAATGAAAGTCTTAAAACGTGCCTTGGGAGGAATTTGGAGTTCACATTCAAAAGCAGGATTCACAAAAAACCCTGGCTCGTTGCTTGAGTAGCAGCATTCAAAGGGCAGTGAACGATACAAGGCACATCCAGATTGCACAGTACAGGAGAGACGTCCTCAACGTCATATGGTGACATGCTTCATCGCAAGTCAGAAGTGCTCAGGCCACTTCCACTGTGGCCCAAGCAATGCTAATGCGTTGTGCTATTTCTGGTCCTCGAACTAGGTTATCTGGCAGGAGCTTTGCTCATGCATTTTATTCAATCACTCTTTCACGGATCTGCAGTTGGCAGCTTCCATACCCAGGACACCCATCCCTCCCAGGTTCCTCTGGGTGCTCCTCACAACAGAAGCAGTGAGGAGGCTGCCACCGCTTTGTCCATTGTCACAGAAAAAGATGGAATAGGAGGCAG
>NW_009213039.1:0-4967 GCF_000690835.1 Fulmarus glacialis | reverse complement strand
ACACAGAAAAAAGTGAAGGAGGAGGAAGATGGGGCACCAGCCGGTAAGACTTGAAAGCTGTCTCTCTGCCTCTTTCCCACAGCAATGCCCAGGGCACATCACTCCGATTTTGCAGTGGCTCTGCTCCTTAAATTACACAAGCAGCCAAGACAGGGGGGACCTGCCATCTTCATGACTGAGCTACAGGGACCTAATACCTTTGGCTTCCTGCTGCCTCGCTCCATGAACTTGTGCCAGCTGCCCAGAGACTCCAGCTCAGCAGGAGATGTGGTGAGAGGAAGGAGTGCGACTCCTTAGCCTCGCTCCTAAGGGGGCTATTCTCTGGAGGGATGTGTATTCGATCCTTCCCACACTGAGGAAGGACTTGTATCTGAGGTTCCCTACTTTCTGTGAGACTGCACTTTCTGTTCAGCCATTACACAAAAATTGGGTGGTGGCTCTGCCACCTATGGTGGTACCTCATAAGACATGGATCAGAGCCACTAACCATCCTTATCTACATTGACAGTGGCAATGGAGCCATCCCACCTCTTAAGAAGGCCCTGACTGAGGGCCAGGAAGTCACCTAAGTTTGTGACAGAAACTAAACTTCAGATTCAGCTCACACTCTGCTGGTTTAGCACTGATGCCCCACCACCACACTCCCCTCCTTCCTCTCCTCACATGCCATGGACTTACTGTAAACTCCATCCTAAGCAGGCAACTCTCTCCCCACCGTTCACTCCATAAAAACTGTTTGGCACAAAGATGCCAAACTTGGTTTGGCATTCCTAAAACCTACCACCCAAGATGCAGCTGTGCAATGCATAGTGCTGCTAGCACCTTCTTTGGAAACAGAGCTGAAGTGTTTTGAAAAAAGTAATCTGTAAAACTGATTTACATCTTCTCGTAAAACCTTACAGCACATTTTACTTAAGGACTGTGCATTTGTGATAAGCTAAGTAAGAGATTATATAGAGTATAAACAGCTACACTTCTAAAAGAGACTATACACTGGTTGTACAGTACACAGTTATCCAGTTGTCCACTGAGACAGTACATCTATACTGTAGCTTCAGCACAGCTACATAAACAGGTATCATGAGATCACACAGCCTGAAAATCCAGCACTTCATTTTAAGGGGTTAAGCTGCATATGACCCAGCTCCCAGGGGACTAGCAGTGGAAAGTGATGCCTAAAACCTATAATGGAGCTACTCTGTTTAACAAATACCCCTTAATTTCAAACAAGATGAGCATTACATCCCTACTGATTTTCAATGCTATTTCCACATCTCATGGACTTTTATACAGCAATAAATTGGGCATGGTGGTAATTTTTCCCCGAAGTTTGTATCTCCTATCTGCTGGCTTCATTAATGATCCCAGCTCTGTCTATTTAAGCCTCTGTTTAATGACACCATTCCCTGTATTGGTCATTAATGCCTTTAGAGTTTAATGCAGCATGACAAAAGAACACAGTGCATTTCATACAGTTGCAACTACAGTAATGCCTCATTTGGTATTCCTATCAAATGGAAGTAGAACAAGCAGACAAAAATGTGCTAGAAATGCAAACAGGCTTAGGGAAAATATTTGGTGTTTACAAGTTGCATGCTGCTTCAAATGTTTCGCATTTCTGTACACAGCTGAACTGAGTTTTCATGGCAGTTTAGGTCACAACTGAATTAATTTCACAAAAAAGTCTTCAGATTTTGCTGATTTCTTAGTTTCAATTCAGTATTGCTGCAGAGCTGCTTCAATTCAACCGTTTGAATACACATATCTTAAAGCTTACAAAGTCCGGAAGGTGTTTCGCATACAAGAGTTTGTTATACTGAATAGCCTAGATATTTTTTTCCGTGTTTTCTCAAAGTGTTTCTCACTGTGATATTAATTACAAAATGAATGCAAGGGCAACATGTCAGTAATATAAGGAAGAATCACTCAAATTTCTTTTCATATATTACTTAGTCTTAGTCTATTTCTATACTTATTTCTGACTGTTCTTCTGTCCTGTTCTCACTCTGCTATCGATGTGGCATTTCTTTATATCTTTTGTAATACCTACTGGTTATTCAACCTTTCTTTGCCTTGATGTGAACCAGGGCTTATGGCTTTGTTTAAGGTGTTCTTACTGTATTGTAAGACAGTCAGATACAAAATGTACAACCTCATCTTCTTGAATAGGTCCAGTTCCCCTCTTCCTGGGACTGATTCTTAAAGTCACACTCAGTTTAACTCATCTCTCTTCAAACTCCTGCTCTTCTCATCTCCAAGGCAGGAGGATCATCTTGGAGTGACTACATCAGTGGACAAAGGAAGAGCTATGGATGTCACCTATCTGGACTTCTCTAAGGCCTTTGACATGGTTCCCCACAACATCCTTCTTTCTAAATTGGAGAGATACAGATTTGATGGATGGACTATTCAGTGGATGAGGAATTGGCTGGATGGTCACATCCAGAGGGTAGTGGTCAATGGCTCAATGTCCAGATGGAGACCAGTGACAAGTGGTGTCCCACAGGGGTTCGTATTGGGACCAGTACTGTTTAATATCTTCATCAATGACATAAACAGTGGGATTGAGTGCACCCTCAGCAAGTTTGCAGATGACACCAAGCTGAGTGGTGCAGTTCACACGCCTGAGGGATGGGATGCTATCCAGAGGGACCTGGACAAGCTTGAGAAGTGGGCCCATGTGAACCTATGAGGTTCAACAAGGCCAAGTGCAAGGTCCTGCACCTGGATACCCCCCGAGTATCAATACAGGCTGGGGGATGAAGGGATTGAGAGCAGCCCTGCCGAGAAGGACTTGGGGGTACTGGTGGATGAAAAGCTGGACATAAGCCAGCAATGTGCCCTCGCAGCCCAGAAGGCCAACCGTATCCTGGGCTGCACCAAAAGAAGCGTGGCCAGCAGGTCGAGGGAGGGGATTCTGCCCCTCGACTGTGCTCCAGTGAGACCCCACCTGGAGTACTGAGTCCAGCTCTGTAGCCCTCAGCACAAGAAAGAAATGGACCTGTTGGAGCGGGTCCAAAGGAGGGCCACAAAAATAATCCGAAGGAGGATGGAATACCTCTCCTATGAGGAAAGGCTGAGAGAGTTGGGGTTGTTTAGCCTGGAGAAGGCTCCAGGGAGACCTTATTGCAGCCTTCCAATACTTAAAGGGGGATCTAGTTGAAGATGTCTCTGCTCATTGGACTAGATGACCTTTAATAGTCCCTTCCAACCCAAACCATGCTATGATTCTATGATCTTTGTTTTTCACCTCTTCTTCTGCATCAAATCCACAAGTTCATTAATGCTCTAGCTTCATCTTCCCAGTGCTGCCAAAACGCCTCTCCCTCTGTTAACTAGCTCAGTAGTGCACTGAATGTTCCTCATCTTCCTTACCGCAGTATCCCATTATACATAACTCTCTCTCATATACCCCTCTGCTGTGTTTCCAGAATATTACTTCCAGAATCAGCTTCCCAAGGCATCAACCCTCAGGTACATTCTTTCCTAACAAAAATTATTCTCAAAAAAAAGCAGCTATAAGCCCAGTGGAGGTGGCTGTTCTGTCTTTCACTGTCTAAGAATAAACTTCATTATGCTGTGAGCAACTTGTTAGACAACTGAGTGACAGAATTATTGAAAGATTACATTTAAAAATTAGCTGAAGGTGTTATAAAGCTGAATATAATATAATCTGCACACAATTTCAGAATTATAAAAGGTCTGTTTCGGCAGTGCTTAATATAGACACCTTGCAACTGGTTACTGCATGAATGCAAGTTCTAATACAGAAGCAATTTTTTAAAAAGAGATTATTTAAGAAATTACAGTATAACACGCAAGAGCAACATTGACATCACTATATAATCTTTGAAGCACTTTAGGAAACTTTACCCTAAAAAGAGTCATATACAAGCCTCTTCAAATGAGTTGGCATTGAGCTTTAAAGACATTAATATTGCAAATAATATATCAGCCAGGACTCACCCCACTCCTTTGTCTTGAGTGGTCAATGAACACACAACACCAAAAATAAAAGCAAACAACCACACAAAAATCACAGCTCCAAAAACCCTTGCCGGATGAAAAAAACCCTGAAAACATATAAGACTACTGGAAACATTTGACATTTGCCCAGTTATCCGTAAGCAGCAGATACTAAGTGTGAAGATAAATGTCACAAATATAGTTTCATTTCTGACAACAAAATATTTTCCGAAGTATTTTTTTATATGATTCTCATTTAACTATGAATTATAGTCAGCTTACACCAGTTTGCTCACGGCCATATCCCATCACATTTTCAGTACTTCTAAGAAAGGAGATCCCACTGCCTCTCCAAACAAGCTATTCCACCCTCACATGTCAGGTGGCGTTTGACCACTCTCATGGTTAAATAAAGAAATAACCAACAAAACTTGTCAAAAAAGAATTTCCCACATTCCAACTTGTGTCTGCTGCCTCCAGTTCTATCACTGCATATGTCTGAGAAGAGTCTGGCTCCATCTTCTCTATTCTTTCAAATTAGATATTTGTAAATAGCAGTAAGATCTGCCCTTTGTCTCCTCCAGCCTGAACAAACCAGCTCTCTCAGGCTCTCCTAGCACACCTTCTGCTTCAGCTCCCAGACCACTCTGGTGGCCTCCACTGAACTTGTTCTACTATGTCCACGTCTCTCTTGTACTGAGGAGCCCAGCACTGGACATGGCATTCCCAGTGTGGTTTCACAAGTGCTGGATGGAGGGGAATAATCTCTTCCCTGAGCCTGCTGACTACATGCTACCTGGTGTGCAGTTGGCCGCCTTCAGTGCAATACCAACATGTTAATTCAATGGATCTCTTCTTCTAGAACAAGGTAGAAGATGCAGAATAATGTGCTCCCAAACCTCGTCTCCAACCAATATTTGTTTAAACCTTGAAGCTCAATGTTTTAAATCCTTCCAGAAGTACTTGTCATTAATTAGAGCAGTGTCCTGGTTTCGGCTGGG